>NW_027182275.1:47500-60000 GCF_029961685.1 Aristolochia californica
TCCATGGCTGAATGGTTAAAGCGCCCAACTCATAATTGGCAAATTCGTAGGTTCAATTCCTTTCGGATTTCTTATAGTGGAGGGGGCGGGAGGGGAGAAGGCGAATTTCTCATTCTATATTTTGGGGGAGCTATTGTGAAGCCTAGAGAGGCGGAAGCGGCAAATCGCTTCTACCGAGTTCCCCAACTGCAGCTTTGCTTAGTAGCTTAACTCTTTCTACTCTACTGGCGTGGCGCTGCTGGATGCTTCTGATCAATAGGAAGAGGAGGAAAAAAAAAGCTGATGATGAGCATCTATTTGAGTCGATCATTTCCAAGATCTAATTCCAGTTTTTTCTTATGTAATGGAAATGCCTCACAATCTCAAGTTTTACGCTTAAGGGAAGACATGTTCTTGGTGGATGCAGGACCTGGGACCCCCAGAATTTGTATGCAAGATGAGCCTACAGGAGTGCCAATCAACCGAGCCACCAGGTTTGAGAATAAGGTTGGATTCCTGGATGTAGTGGCTGGTGAATCACTGATCAAAGAGCAGATTTTGGAGAGATTCTTCATCGATCTAGTGGCCGGTGAATCACTGATCAAAGAGCGAGCAGCCGCCAGGTTTAATGATTTGGTGGGATCCACAGATGTAGTGGCTGGTGAACCGCTTCTTCTTCCACGAAGATTCAGACAAAACCGAGCTTGGATGGAACTGAACAAGATTTGGCGAACGAATACAAAGGTCAAAGGCATTTTTATGGAAAAAGTCAAAGGAGGTTATTCAATAGCAATCGCAGGTTTCATTACTTCTCTTCCATCCCGTCCTCTCAACAACACTCAAAGGATAGCGAATGATCGATTCACCATTGAGAGCATTAACCCCAAAAGGACGAATATTGTGGTGTTCTAACAGCGGCAGATCAAACAAGAACTTGATGAGCGAAATCCGCGTACGAAAAAGAAAAAAGAGAGAGAATTTTGCTTTTCTTAAGCGCCTTCTTCTCCTGATCCTGAGAACACTCTATCACCTTAATCCATTCTTTTGTTGAGGGAACAAGCAACTCCGGGTTGGTGTGGTGCAACCCTCGCCTAGCGCGAAAGGCTCTGTAAGACCTCGCGTTAGCGCAGCCGTTTGATTGCTTGCCCTCTATTTACATAGCGAAGAAAGGCTCTTGCTCGAATGCGTGACTGCGGCGCGCCTATCGCCCCGGCACTCTCAAATGCATGTTGGGTTGGGGCCAGCAATCAGACTGCAACTAGGGAGACGAAGAATGGAATTGAAGGCAGAGTCAAACTTTGATTTGAACACCAACCAACGAGTGGCGGATTTGGATGGACAGAAGAGGAGTAGCGCGCTACTTATAGCAGCCAGTGAGCGGAGCGCGGATGCGCTCGCTCAAAGCCATACGCACACTTCCTGCGCACAAGCCCACTTGCTGCCATGCGCACATGCCCCTCTCGCGCGTCAAGCTCTATTGCTACAGGGCTACGCACAAAGTAGCAAGAGGCGCTTCTCGCCCCCCGCATGGCCACACCAACCCTCGCCTAAGGTAATCGCCTCACGGCACTCTTGCTATCAGGTATCAAGCCCCTGTACGCAATTGGGCCATAGGGGGCACTAGCCCACACGCCCGCGGGCAGCAAGTGCCTTAGGGCTTGTGCGCTAGCGGCCCTATTGCAACAGGGCTTGAGCGCGGCTTGACTTGCCTGACTCCATAGGGGCCCAAGCTCTTGCTGGTAGCCAGTCTTTCACTTCAAAACCGGAACTCCCATGCCTTTCTTGGTCGGACCAACCCAACCGGCGATTTCCGACAAGTCTTTCATCATTTGGAGAGCAAGAAGCGGAACAAAAAGAAAGCTTTCTTTATATTTATGGATAACCAATCCATTTTCCAATATAGTTATGAGACTTTCCCCAAGAAATGGGTACATAAAATGGAAAGATCGGAACATGGGAATAGATCTGATACCAATACGGACTACCTATTTCAATTGTTGTGCTTTCTTAAATTTCATACCTATACACGGGTTCAAGTTTCGATCGATATTTGCGGAGTTGATCATCCCTCTCGAAAACGAAGATTTGAAGTGGTCCATAATTTACTGAGTACTCGGTATAACTCACGCATTCGTGTACAAACCAGTGCAGACGAAGTAACACGAATATCTCCGGTAGTCAGTCTATTTCCATCAGCCGGCTGGTGGGAGCGAGAAGTATGGGATATGTCTGGTGTTTCTTCCATCAATCATCCGGATCTACGCCGTATATCAACAGATCATGGTTTCGAGGGTCATCCATTACGAAAAGACCTTCCTCTGAGTGGATATGTGGAAGTACGCTATGATGATCCAGAGAAACGTGTGGTTTCTGAACCCATTGAGATGACCCAAGAATTTCGCTATTTCGATTCTGCAAGTCCTTGGGAACAGCGTAGCGATAGATAAATTCAGAATCAGAATAGGTCCAGTCCAGGGGACAAATCAATAGGAAATGCTATTTTCTTCGTAAGAATAAGAATGAACTTCTATGAAATGAAAGAGTTTCACGGGAATTGTCTTGATCGTCGGATATCATTGAAAAGAAAAAGAGTTTGAAGTGTTCTCGAACGATTTCCTGCAATTCTTCCCAGCAAGAATAGGCCAAAAATCTTTATAAAGCAAAGGTCGCCCCCCTATTGAGTAAGGCAATAAACGCTCACGCGGGTCTCAAAGCGCCCGGCGGCGCGAGGTTGATGAGCAGGGAGGGTGCATTTGTTCTAGTTGGCCAAACGGCCATCCCCCGTCTTCCCTAGCCAGGGATTAGTCATTCAAGGATCAGTTGATGCGCCGGGATGAAGTTCTTCGGTGCTGCTCCAGGACGAACAGTAGAGGCACATGGAGGTATTGGCTCTCACTATCGATCGGATGGAGGGAACCGCGGCGCCAGCAAGAGCTTGGGCCCCTATGGAGTCAGGCAAGTCAAGCAACGAGCGGAGCAGCGAAGCTGCTAGCGCACAAGCCCTGTTGCAAGAGGCGCCTCACGGCCCCCCTATTGGCCACACCAACCCGGAGTTGCTTGTTCTCTCCAAGCTTTTGCATTCTATAGGGCGAGTACCTTCGCTTTCTAGCTGCCTTTAGCGCGCTATAGCTTTATAGCTTCCAAAACCGATGGTCGAGTAGCTTTGCTTCCTCTCCCTGGATGCTGATCAGCAAGCCTCACCGACGCAGGTCATGGACGCCCCTGTTCACACAGATCTTTAGTTTCAAAATCTGCAAAGAAGAAAGGTGCCGCGATGCCCCTTCCCCAACGGGCCCCCTCTCGTAACAAGAAGCATCAACCGGTTCTTGGAACCTTAGAGGGCCGTTGGCGCCATGTTCAAAGGGCGCTATCCGACTTCATCAAATCCAACAGAATCTATATCATGCTTGCTTAGGAAACGAAAGTCCGTTCGGAGCACTTGGTGGCCACTGTTAACTCTGTGTGGAGTGGATGTGGTTGCCTTTGCTCCCCCTCTTGAGGTGCTTATGGTGGCATATCATATGGATTCTTTGGGATAGATCAAAGGCAGATGGCAGACAAATGCACATAGGTAAGCATTCCATCACTATAAAGCTCTATCATGCGGCAACAAATTTGAGAAAGATCAAAATTTCTTCCCCAGAATCGAAAGTTCAAAAAGAAAAGAAAGAATGAATTTCTTCAATGAGAATGAAAGAAAGAAGACATCCTTGCAAATTCATGTTATCATTCATGCTTGAATGAAAGAAAGAAAGAATGAAATTCAATGAATGTTCAATGATCAAATTCAATTACAATTCATGTTTCTAAATAGAATGAAGAAATTCCAAGTAGAAATTAAAACATCTGACAAAGAATGAAATTACAATTCATGTTTCATTTTCTTTTCATTTCAAATTGAATTTCAAAAGAAAGAAAAAGACTGACGCCGCTACATGCAGAACCACCTTTGTCACCCACCTCCCACCTATCCTACACACAGATCTACGATCTTGAAGATAGGCTGAGTGAGGAAAGAACCAGACGAGCATCCACAATTGGAGCTTTAAAATTCAAAATCGTCTGATGAATGGCATACTTCCCTAACTGGGAGTCAGTTTGACGAGCTGACCGGTAAGGGATAGCCGAAGAGAGGGAAGTAAGGGCTTTCAGGGTTGGAGTCTCAAACCTCACTCTCCACCAGCTAAAAACATTGGTACGATCGTGGTGAGCACCCCGGACACTCGTTCGTTGCTTTCTCCTCTGTTCAGGGGATGGGCTTACATATACTCTTGGATACCTCCGGAGCCACTCGCTGTCACTTGATTTTTGATCTCTTTTTGGCTGAGACGATCCGTGATATGCTTAGACAATACTACTAAAAAGAAGAGAGGTGCTGAGGTTTGGAACAAACTAGTAAGCCGATAGACGAAAGAGCGCATCGCGTCTTCGTCTGATTCACTTGACAGAAGCACGAGTTGGACGGAGCGAGGAGCAAGCATGAGCGCATGCCCGAGAGCTTACTTGCAGCTTTAGTGCCCTATCGCGTATGCCCGCTCCTACCTTTAAGGCTAGTATATCTTCTTCTTTATTGGTAATCTTTCGAAGAAGCAGACTCCAGCAATGAAATGAATATTGTCCCATTCCTCCATTGAAGGAGGGGGAAAGAAAGGAAGCAGAGTCCGGAATGGACTATAGGAAACTGAACAAGAAAGTTCAGTGTACATTAACTGTAAGCGGCCGAAGCTTTATTCCAAAGATCTGCTCGCTGGATCTTCTTCTTCCTTATGTCTAGCCCAGTGCTCCGTAGAAAGAGAAAGGCTCACTACAATATTCCTAATGAAACTAAAAGAAGCACGGAAATGAGACCAAGGTTGGGGTGCTCTATGACGAAAAGGAAAGACCCAGAGGTAGACTCCAGGAATGAAAAAAGAATTAGGATTTAGTATTGAATTGGGACCAAAAAGCATCTAAGGAATTGAGAGGGATATAAACACACTACTAGTTGGCACACTAATAATCGCACTCAACCTTAGATGAAGGGCCCATTGGGTCTCAACCGATACCGAAATCTTGTGAGATCGCTTACTTACAGATTCCTACTTAGCGAAAGAGTACTCCACCTTAAGAGATCGCCGATGCCCAGATTTTTGAGCACGGAGGTCCCAATCCCATGTGGCGTCGGGACAATAATAAGATAGACCGGCAAAGTGAAAGCCAGAATCAAGGAAGTTAAGTCACGTCGCCATGTCATTTCCAGTGTTACAAAGATGAAGATGATGGAATGGTTTGGCTTTTGACCATCTGATCAATAACCTTTTCCAATATTTCGACTTTTAAGTAAAGTGAATTGCCTGAGATAATCCGATCTTCTTGATTTTTGTCCCAATAGATCTCTCCCGAACGACCAGATTAGGTACCATCGTACAATTCTAAGCTAGTTTTGAAAGCTCAAGAATTTCATTGCTTTAAGTTTTCAAAATTTGACCAAAGGTTGAACTGCTTACGAGGCCAGTCCGGTTCTACTAGTGGTTCAAACCAAAGCGAATGGGAACTTCCAATTAAACTAAACATTCAAAAATGAGAAAATCAAATACCTATTGTAAAAACCGTAGGGTAGGGTTCACATTGAACTTTTAGACCAAGGGTCGAATCGAACCGTTGAGGGGCCGGGGTCTTGAGCTAGAGTATAATTTCTTCTTCGTTCACCCGTCAAAATGAAAAGTTTCCCGAAGGGGAAGGCTTTTTTCTTAGTCTTAGTAAGAGAGAAAGAAGAATTATTGTGTTCTCGAAGAAAAAACTTATAGCAGTGGAAGCTAGTCTCTAACAAGAAGCAAAACGACCTTATTTACTAGCGAAGATAGCTAGAATACCTTTTTGCTTTAGACACATGGCCTCTGAAGAGGCACCCTAATATGGGACGAGCGAGACACGGGCCATGTAGCTAAGCGGGCTAGGCAACGGCATACGAGTTAGCGTCTACGGTTAGCTACTGGAAATCCTTTAACAAGCAAGTAGTTTACTACCTTAGTTTTGGCTATCTTTAGGTGGATGACAGGTTCTAAGCAAGCAAGGAGAAACTTGAGCTACGGTATGGGAACTTGAGCTAGGTAGATTAGTTTCAGTAGTTGTTCAGTAGGGAACTGGAATTCAAGATAGGGGGCTTTAGCCGAAGCTGGTCTGTAAACTGGTAGTTGTTGTTCGCAAGCAAGCGGGCAGGTTTTGAGTTGGATGTTCGAGCAAGCTCCGCCTTCAGTGCTCTACGATTAGAGTTCTATTCTACGGCTAATTGTGCTACTTTCAATCGTTAGTATCATCTTGTTATATAACTCTCTGCGCTTTAACGACACCGTAGTGGCAGTTTTAAAGATAGGATAACGAGGCATTCCAGCTTTCTGCTATGCTATTAGAGGAGAGTTACTGTAAACATACAACTTCCACCCTGTTGGCTGTAGTTTTAGCTTGTATATGTGAGAAATTAACAAGAAAAAACCAGATTGAACAAATAATGAAAATATTCAATTCTTCTGCACAGGGAAAGAGAATGAACTAGAACAGAGCAGATTTTTCTTATTCCAGCACTACAAGCAAGTTTTTATACATGGGAGTACATCCAATAGGAAGCTTACACACACATGGACCAGCCACACACCACACAACATTAACAAACAACATATTAAGTGAACAAAAGACATAGAACTTAATTAAACATAACACAGCATACGCCAGCACAAACAAAACAAAGCAAACATACATAGTAACTACTTTTTCATTCTCCCCAGTGGATCGGTCACCGAGGGTGACAGCCCGCACAACGAGCTCTTGCTGTTCTTCGAGCAGCGCCCTCTTCCTGTTTTCGAGAGAGCGTATTTCGTTCTGGAGAAAAAGCATACGATCTCGTATGACAATGGGATCGATAGCTGGCATATGTTCCCAGAAGGCTGCCAGCATTCGCTCCAGTCTACGCTTATAGTTTTCTACCTGACCTATTTCTTGCTCAATTCTCTCAAGTCTGCTCGCGAGATCCATGGCGACTCACTTTCTTGCCGACTTCTAAGTTCCCTTTGCCAAATAGAGACTGACTGAAGCTTCTCTTTATAGGCGTTGGAGGCAAGCAGTGTCTTGGTTCCGATCATTTCAAACCAGTACCCCACTGGCTTCTTTGTACCCTGCCTACTCGTCTTTAACTGGCTTATTTGTACCCAGCTACATGATGGAACTCCCCTCGGCCAATCGTCACTCGCCAGCGTAGTCCTTGCTTAGGAAAAAGATGTTTGGCCGCTCTTGATTGATCTGATCAGACGCTTGCTTTTGCTTTAGCCCAGTCAAGTAAGTACCCTTGAAAGCTCTGTAAGTACAGTAACCAGTACTGCACTAGCTCTGTAAGAAAACAGCAATAGCTACCTTTACAGCTCGCTCTGTAAGTCCACTAGCTATTACAGTCCACTAGCAATACAGTAAAGTCAGTCAGTACAGCACTTGCACTAGCAATAGCAGTAAAGTAACCAGTACAGTTTTACAGTAGCCCTTTACGCCTTTCTTTGTTGTTAGCCCTTTCTTTTTCATAGGCAAGTCCCGTTAGTCAAGCAAGAAGTACTTTCGCCAACTGGCTAGGCCAATGCACCTGTATTTAGTGTACAAATTCTCACATGGTAGTGACAGCCTTTAAGGGTTTGTCTTCTTTCAGCATCAATAGTTGCTGAAGCGCTAGTCCCACAATGGGATCAGAAAAGGAAAGGTGCGTTGAGAGATCCCCAGCTGCACGAGTAATTAATGAGAACTAGACAGGCATATCATAGCCATACGAGGCATACCAGCAAAAGCTTCACGCAGCAATTACCCTAAAGAGGCCGTAGGCTGGAAGCTTGCAGCTAGCCTTGAAAGGGGGAAGGAGCCTATATCGCGCGGCATTGGCTTTCTATAATCTAATTCTTTCTTGGAACCATATCCTTCGAATGCGGCTTACGTGATAGCTTTGAGCCTATTTGATAAACGAAATAGGAGGAATTTCTGTCCCTGCGCACCCTTCCCCTCACCCCTCCCCTCCTTATCTAGCTCCTTACTTCATACATTGTAGCGTGAGGTCCGTCGCGATAAACCGACGGACGCTATCGTCTTTATTTATGAATTTTCGCTCCGGTAGGCGGCCAAGCGAAGATTCCTGTGTGATTGGGTTGTGTGTTCCTCCATCCCTCCCTGACCCGAAGAAAAAGAAGGGGACCCGCATGCCAAACCAAGCCAGCTGGGGCCATTCCCTTGTGGCCACATCGCTGCAGTTCCATTAGGTGGGCCATCTGCGCTCCAAGCCAAGAGATTTCCAAAGGCGCTCTCAGTTTTGATCTACGAAGATGGGCCACTTCCGTGTGTGGTCGTCTCGTGGGGTCTCAATGCCACATGCCTCGCCAGCACGAGCTTCAATCAAATCCCCATTATCTGGACCATCTCTGCCATATGCTCATCCCAGGTTTGGACATCTTCTCACGCCCCTGAAAATCAGCCACTCCTCCCAACTCTTCGCTCTCAGGTGCGACAAGGCAAGGCAATGGGTCATCTACAATTGTCGTTGGCAAGACAGAGCACTCCTTTTCCATATAATTTGTGAGATGGGCCATCCTTTGCGGAATCCACGCATTGCTGGCAGGTTGCACGTCCATCCCAGATGTTATAGGCCACATGGGCCATTTGCATGGAAGCCAGCTATGTCCGGATAACACTTCTTTATTGTGAACCCAAGCATGGCATCCAGGTGGGTCGTCTGCACCTTTTTTTTTTGAATCTCTGATGACAAGGTCTCGCTGCACTTCACGTTGAAGCCTTGCCACGTTGCATTTTGCATTGCCATGTGCCCAAGCCCCTTCTCTAATGTCCACGTTGCCAGAGCCATGTGATGTTGGAATGCAAGGTGTGCTGCGCATACCGTCACACTCTCCCGTGCACAAGCTGAAAAGTGGGCCATCTACACGTGGCCACCTACCCAAGAGAGACTGCTTCAAGAGCTCTACTCAAACGGCCCAAGCATAATTGGCCGCACAGTTGGCCTCCCTGGATCCAATTTGAAGTGGACCGCAGGCAATGCCAAGGCATTCTTTCCTTTTGCACAGTAGGCCATCTGCACGTCCAACCAAAAGAAAGAAGGGAGAAAAACAAGTGGGCCATGTCGCCCAAGGAGGTCAGTAGGCGTCTCGCACATGCTGCTGCCGTCGCTGTCACAGTGTGCAAATACTAGATGACTTTTTATCTACGCATTCGTGGAGGCGACATCAAGTGGGCCGTCTGCATCCATTCCATATCCACGTCAACAAAGCTCTTATTGGTTTTCTGTTTTAAAACTCCATGCTGAAGCTCAAGTCCACATTGTCAAGGCCACGTCATCGTGCATCCATCCATGTGGTGTTAGAATGCAAAGCGGGGAAAGGAGGCCAGCCACGTGGCATGAAGTCAAGACTCCCATCAAGATGAATTTCCGCCAAAACTGTCAAATAGGCCATGGTTAGCCATGGTCTTTGCCAACCATACAAGGCTGGGATCTGGCATCTGAAGTGGGCCATTTGTACTTGAGATTATGAAACGACCAGATGGTATTTCCTCTCCAAACCTGGTGGGCTGTCTGCAACAAGCCAAGATACTTCAAGGGCCCAACAACGGCATGACGTTGCACAATCCAGATGGGCCGAGGTCGAGGCCCTTGATGGAAAGAACAGTCGTGTGCACCATCTCGTGTGACAATGAGGTGGGCCCACACAGCAGTATGTTAAGGTTACCCAGTCTATTGCCTCCACAGAGGTCACAACCATTTCAAAGGCACGCCCCATCAGCGTGTCCTTTCTCCGTTCTATTTTCCAGCAGATTGGAGGGCGATCTACATTCTTTCTATCTTGGCCATCCATTTGGACAACAGTCCGAGAAACCACTCAATCCAGCAATCACCATCCACTCCTTCAATGCCGATCATCACCGTCAATCGAGACCGTGCATTACGGGCAGAAGTGCAATGATTATCTTCATCAGCCTTCTGTAACCGAGAACGAGCTACAGACTCTCTGATCCAGACCAGTTCCAGCCAAGCGCATTGGAGTCACAAGTTATAGGGATCGGGACTCCCTTCAATTTCTTTTCGGCTAGTGGCGACTCCCTTTCTTTTATTGTACAGTTCAGATTCATTATGAAAGAGCAAATAAAACAACTCTCATTCTTTTTCGAGGTCGCTAAACGACAAAAAGTCACTTTACACATCATCACGCTGACTGGTCATCGACCCACATTTTGACTCGTTGACTGGCCAGAAGGCGCATCGTGGCGCATTCGCAATCGAGGCGCTACACACTCTAAGTGCTTGCATGAAATTCCCCTCATCTTTCAAGTCAAGTGCACAAGTGAAGTGCTTTTTATTGCTTCTCAAGTGAGAGATTGGATCTGAGGCCACACGTTGACCGGCCGCGCAGGCACTTTGGGGCGGTGCTTTCTCGATCCTTTCTCAGACTTTCTCGCACGGAGATCAATGAGGAGTCGAACAAAAATAGCTAATCGCTCTTGAGCTAGCTAGATCCGCCCAATCTCTATACCGACCCTCTGCCCTTCCTGATGGAATTGATGCCACCGAAACGATAACAGGATCTTTCTTTTCCCCTATACCCAGTTTATATACGGTTTATATACGCGATGCGCAAAAAAGCGGCTCAGTCGGCGAACTCTACCAAGACCAAGACGGATGTAACACAGCCGCGGCACGCACAAAGACAAGACTCGTGGGTGCTATCTAAATCTAAGAAATCTAAGGTGTAGCCTTTTTTATAGCATGGAAAGGCGCTTCTTCGATTAGGTGTCTCGTGGCAAGGGCTGTGCACAATCAAAGAGGAGCGGCTATTTTTGACTATGACCTTCCCCACCGTTCTGACTCCACCGCCCAGGTTCAACCCAGGCAATAGAAATGCCATTTTATAGGATATGTGAGTTGGAACTTCTCGTTCAACCTTTCCCAGATCAGAAAGAGGAGCTTCGGTTCGGGCACATCGGTCGCATAACAGCCTTCCCAATCATCAGGCTCAAACCTTTTCCCGACGGTCGCTTTTACGCAACAAGAAAGCAAAGCGTACTTCGCGACATCCGAATAGGTTTCACAGCAGCAGTACGGCGCAACAGAACAGAGGAGCTCGTTCCGTCTTTGTGAATACCAATGCGTCCTGTCTTCATGTTGTATTCTTCCCACTGACTGTGACCAAACTGCGCTCCGAGTGTCTTTGTTTGAAAGAGAGAAATCCTTCCCTAAGGTAGATAGCCAGGGAGAAACCGCTCTACAGAGGTAAGGAAAGACCCTCCTAGCAGTACCTCATAGCTATGCCTGCAACTATGGAAGTGGGAATCCTCCTTCTCAAGGGAGGTCACAATGGCGAACCATTCGGGGAAGGATTCCTCTATGAACGGGATGAGAGATCCGGCATAACCACTCACGAAAGCTTCAATCATCTTTGCAGACTTGCGCCAGTTGTCCTTTATAAATCCTTAATAGTAGATCAAATTCCAGCATCATGTAGAACTAAGATCCCAAGTACTGACTACCGGAGAAAACCTCTTTGCCAAAGAGACACCATAGGGAGGAAGGGAAGCCCATTGAGAGAGAATCTATCAGTTACTTAGCGTGACACAGCTACCTACGCCGACATGTGTATGTGTACAGGAATGGGTGCGGGAGCTACCCCCTGGTGCTTTGCCGGAAGCCCTTCATCCATCTCAATATATGGAAATTCTACGCGCAAAGGCTTCGGTCCAATGTCCGAACATCAAAACACTTCTGGATGTCGGGCCGGATTGTTCCCTACCGAGAAAGGGGAGAACCGGCCGCTTCGTTCCATTCATTTACAAGGATGAATTTCTACGTTTTCTTTCTTTCTAAGAAAAGTGAAATATTCATTATTTATGAATTATCATTTAGAAATTGAATGAATTTACATTTCATTCTTTCATTCATTGTAACATGAATTTGCAAGGATGTCTTCTTTCTTTATCTTTCTCTTTCTTTCATTCTCATTGAAGAAATGAATTGCATTTCTTTCATTCATTGTCATTTCATTCTTTCATTTCATTCTTTCATAAATTCATTATATTTCATTCATTTGCATTCATTTACATTTCATTCTTTGTCTTCTTTCTTTCATTCTCATTTATTCAATTCATTGCAAGTGAAAATAGTCTTCTTTCTTTCATTCGTCTTTATTCAATTCATTCGTCTTTATTCAATTCATTCATTTGCAAGGATGTCTTCTTTCTTGAATTAGAATTTCATTCATTTGCATTTCATTCTTTCATTCGTCTTTATTCAATTCAATTCATTTCTTCAATTCTCATTCTGAAATAAAACAAAGAAAGAAAAAGAATGCCAAACGCTTGCTAAGTCACGTACGGCGGGCAGTGAAAACGCGAGATAAGGCTGCAAGTGCCCCCCTCTTACTACAAGCTGGCTCGCATCGCTTTGAGCGCTTCGCTCGCAGGCGTGAGCGCAGGAAACAAGCCTACGCTTTTTGGCCTATTCTTGCTGGATTCCCCTG
>NW_027182275.1:65000-104629 GCF_029961685.1 Aristolochia californica
ATCGACACTAGTGGAAAGAAAGGGTTGGTGTGGCCTCGGTTCTTACTTGATCGAACGAACAACGAGCTTTAGTTGATGGACCAACTCTACTTCACCGTACCTTGTTACCTCTACCTGGCCACCCGCCATCGTTACCTTCCTCGCGAAACTGTCTACAGCCGTTACACAATCAGAGGAGTTGGAAGCCCTCGAAGCTTGACCTGGAATCCAAGTAATCCATCCGCGAAAGGGACGAGACGTACGGGAATGATTGATTCCAGAAAGAGAGGCTTGCGAGGTCCTCCAATAGCTATGGCTTTTCTTTATTCCTTGGGAAAAAGTTCTTTCATCACTTGACGACTCGAAAAGACAATTCATGATGGATTGGTTTAGCCCGTTCGACCCTCTCCCGTTACTGAAAGTTCATCTTTTGATTTCAACCACCCCGGATAAGCCTTTCGGGCCATCCGGTTATTCATTCTCCACGACTGAAGTGGTTGGTCCACCAGTGACTTTCCATCTGCATCATCTGCTGTCGAGCTAGGTGGTACGGCTGGGCGCTACGTCAAGTCGAAGAGCAGGGCGGGTTACTAAAGTGACAACGCAAGGAAGGACTTTTTAGGAGATTCTTTCAATAGACAGAGCTTAGTAGAGTGTTGAAGGCTCTCTTTGGCATTTTCCTTTCTTTTGTAAGGAGCAGGACAGGATTGGACCAACCCAATCTTATATTAGAAAAGCAAGGTAAACCCACTCTATCTATTTATCTATCGCGGGAAAGCACTCACTCGAGGGCCCGTCCTCGAAACTAGAATTATATACCGACAATTAGACCATTGAAGAGCTTTCCTCCCGCCAAGGATGCTTCCCGACCGTAGCTTCCTTCGTTCTACGAACGGGGTAAGATAGGCACGTTGAGCATAGCGAGACTAAGGGACGAGGAAGCGGAGCTGTGGATATAGACTAGGCTAAGGAACAAGGAAGCTTGACTGAGCTGCTCTTAGACTCGTGACGCTTAACGACTGAACTCGTCGTAGTCTCTAAAGCAACACGCAGAAAGTGGTGCGAGTTCGCTCCGCGCACCTTTGGTACTTCAGTAGGGCGACCTTCAGTATATCATTCAATTCAATATCAATAGTAGTTGAACAAACAAGCCCACTAATAGCAAAATAGTGGCCCTTCCACTTTTTTGTTATGAACAAACACTGAGAGCTTCGCTTCTATAGTTGCCCTTCAAGCTACTGAAAGAAAGGTGTAGGAGGGCCGAAAGCCTTGAGTTGAGTCATGAATTCGGTTTGCAAGGCTGGAATCAATAAATATTAATATTAATTTAAATTATATAATAATAAGAAAAGAATTTAAATAACAAATTAGATTTTTTCTTTTGCTGATGGAGTTGTTATTGACAGTCCCGGACTGAAGAAGGCCGGACTCTCGGTTCGTCGAGGGGCGGAACGACCTCTCGATCTACTTACTGCAGCCCAAGACGGGGGTCAGTCATCCATTCGTACTATGATCAGTTATGGAAGGAAAGAGGGGAGTTGGCTGATAAAGATGGACAGTCACGATCGCGTAATATCAATTTCTCGGCCTCGTCATCGAAAGCGGCTTCCAATTGCTCGGAAATTCTCAGCTATATGGGGGGCTTGGATGGTGAGCAAAAACAATTGATCAAGAAGTTGGTCAACTTTCGCATGATCGATGGTAAAAAAACGAGAGTTCGTGCTATTGTTTATCAAACTTTTCATCGCCCAGCTCGAACTGAACGCGATGTAATCAAACTTATGGTTGACGCCGTAGAGAATATAAAGCCCATATGCGAAGTGGAAAAAGTAGGAGTCGCAGGTACTATTTATGATGTCCCTGGGATTGTAGCCAGGGATCGTCAACAAACCTTAGCTATTCGTTGGATCCTTGGAGCAGCTTTCAAACGACGTATAAGCTACAGGATAAGCTTAGAGAAATGTTTATTTGCTGAGATACTGGATGCTTACCGAAAGAGGGGAATTGCACGTAAGAAAAGGGAGAATCTTCATGGACTGGCTTCCACCAATCGAAGTTTCGCGCATTTCAGATGGCGGTAAAGTGATACCACATTAAGAGCTCTTCCTCATTCAGAATAATCAGATTATTCAGTAAGAGAAAATGAAAGAAAGAATGAAATGACAATGAATTACATTGAATTCTTTTCTAAGCTCAAGAAATTCAACATTCATTTACAAGGATGTCCAAATAGTCTTCTTTCTTTCATTAGAATTTCTTCAATTCATTATCATTGATTCATTCATTTGCATTTCATTCTTTCTTTCATAAATGAATTACATTTCTAAATTGAAGAAATTCATTCTATTTAGAAACATGAATTTACATTTCATTTTCTCTTTCTTTCCTTTTCCTTTTTGAATCTTCATATAGAAAGCTCTAAATACTCCCCCCTTCATTCATTGATAAGGAGGAATCCAGCGGAGGCCCGCATAGGATGTGTGAAAGAAGGACCAACGACGATCTTGGAGGAGAAGGAGGAGTAGGAGGAGTCAGTCTTCTTTGAAGATCAAGGAAAAAATCAGACAATTATGCCATTCGGAAGAAGTCTTCTACAGAGGGAAACCTTGTTACGAGTAAGCGGAGAGGAAAGATCTCCAGAGATTCCTATCTTATTCCATTCCAGTGGCTCGACCAGTAACCAATGGCGAAAACTCAAAAATCCATGGAAAACCGGTAGAACCCCATTTCGGCCAAGTTGCGGAACCGGAAAAAAGAAGCGGTTTTTCGCACAGCTTGCTCATAGTGCAGGTCCCACTTGTATATCGTATTTGGCCGAAGAAGCATCGGACAGGTTGGAGTTCCTACCAAATTGGGACTCCATGGACCAAGATCTGCTTTCATTATATGGGCAATACCGATCATCTTTAGTAGATCATATGGATGTAGAAAAAGCTTCAGATTTTGAGAAATTGGAAACATCTCTTTTCCATTTCCATTTACCCAGTTCATATCTTTGTTTCGTGTGTTCCCGGGAGGAATTCGATCTCTTCAATCTCGGGATACCACCTAAATAACTGCGGCCAGAGAGTCAAATAGGTCGGGAAGAAACAGTCTGAGGTCGGGTCGGACGACATACATCTTGGTTGGTCCCACCACCACTAGAGATTGGACATCTATAGAATCTTTCTATAATAAATAAAGAAATATATATTTACTGGACTAGCCTAACCTTCGGTTCCTTCATGCCCCTATTCCCTCAAATCAATCTTTCCTTCAAGGCAGTCGCATTCAATCAATTCCCTCCTTTTCTACCCGGGGATTCGACTCAAGTCCTACCCATACCTCAAACCTCGCGGCTATCAAAAGATAGGTAGCTCACTCTCGAAGGATCAGGTCGAACTTCCAATAAGGCAGGATTCTCACTCGGGTAGGGTTCATCTTTCTTTACCGGAAACTCCTCCATCCCTTAGTTCTTTTCATGAGGGTTCATAAACCTTTCGGCAGTCGGAGATCTCATGATTGATCGGTGTTCGGAGGCAGTTCATTCAGCTGACATACATTAGGTTTTTAGGTTTCCACCCCACAAATCGCTGCCGACCGAACAACTTCTATGGAAGATCGAACATTCAAACATTTTGATTCTGGTAGGGTGACTGGGTCTGTTGATTGAGTTGATCCGGAGCGGGAGGAGGAAGTCAACAGAAGAGGGCTCTATTCTTCAGTCAAAAGAATAAACGGGGTTTTTTAATCTCTCACTGGGACAGGTTTTGAAATATCTTGTTCGAAAGAACAGAACCAGGTCGAACTTTGATTCTGTACTTTAAAGGCTGGTTCTCGGGTGGACGGGGCAAGGCGGGGTTGGAAAGACAGGTTGCTTGCTGCAGGAGTGGAAGGCGGGTTCTTGAGTCTCCTATCCTTCTCGGAAAGGCAGATCCTGCAAGCCCTAGTGAGCGGAGCGCGGATGCGCTCGCTCAAAGCCAGCGGGCACTTGCTGTGTCCGCGGGCTTCGCACACGCCCGCTCTCTAGCGCACAAGCCCACGGGCACAGCAAGTGCTCGTTGGCTTGAGCGCAGTGCCCCCTATAGCCTTGGGGCTAAGCGCACACGCCCCTTATAGCAATAGGTGCTTCAAGCTCTATTGCGACTTTGGGCTACGCACCTTTACGCACTAGAGAAAACGCTTTATAGCTTTCTATATACTATATAATCAAATCCGGTTATTGATACAATTCATCTCATTCTTCTTTATAGTACTTCAGCGGGTTTAGCTTCGTTTATCGTTTAGTTCAGTCTGAATTTCTTTATTCTGTGAAATCCAATTTCATTAAAATAAGGAGTCTTTATGTCTCGTTACCGAGGGCCTCGTTTCAAAAAAAGACGCCGTCTGGGGGCTTTACCGGGACTCACTAGTAAAAGACCTAGATCCGGAAGTGATCTTAGAAACCAACCGCGTTCCGGGAAAAGATCTCCTTATTCGTCTAGAAGAAAAAGCATAATTTCGTTTTCATTATGGTCTGACAGAGCGGCAATTACTTAGATATGTTCGTATCGCTGGAAAAGCCAAAGGGTCAACAGGTCAGGTTTGACTACAACTACTTGAGATGCGTTTGGATAACATCCTTTTTCGATTGGGTATGGCTTCGACCATTCCTGGAGCTAGACAATTAGTTAACCATAGACATATTTTAGTTAATGGTCGTATAGTATATATCCCAAGTTTTCGCTGTAAACCCCGAGATATTATATTATTACTACGAGGGATGAACAAAGATCCAGAGCTCTGATTCAAAATTATGTGGATTCATCCCCCCGCGAGGAATTGAATTGCCAAAACATTTGACTCTTGACTCATTCCAATATAAAGGAATAGTAAATCAAATAATAGATAGTAAATGGATCGGCTTAAAAATCAATGAATTACTAGTCGTGGAATATTATTCCCGTCAGACTTGAACTTTATTAAAATAACAAAGCTTTGGACAATTTTGTCCACCCTGTTTCGCCAAACAAAGTAAATAGAACTAAGCTAAGGGATTAAATCCGGATTTTCCCCCATTGTAGTATCGCAAATGGATCCGCGGTGAGATTCTCATTCCTTGTCCACCCTTTCCGAGATTTTCTGTACCACAGTAATTGGGTCCCTAGAAAAGAAAGGCCCTACTGTTGGAATAATGGTATCCATTGTTATTTGATACATTGCGGTTGGTAACGTTGGTGAATTAGGTGTAGGTGAAGGTACGGAAAGAGAGGGATTCGAACCCTCGGTAAACAAAAGCCTACATAGCAGTTCCAGTGCTACGCCTTGAACCACTCGGCCACCTTTCCTACATAATCTTAGGATTATTGCCCGGAAACCCAGTGAATAGCGAGTCATTCATATTATTGAATTGTATTATTGCAATAAAGGTACGACCGATCGATTATAAATCGAAAACCTTTCGTCAAAGAAAGATCTTCCTTCGAGGCTCGAGGGATAGGATAAAAAAACAAACACATTTTCTTTATTGAATATTAACTTAATATTAAATAAACTATCTATTCATGTTTGTCAAGACGACGATCCTCTCCATCTTATTCGGATATTTATACCGGATTAATCGTATTCTGGGCCGAGTCCACTAACTCTATAGTATTTTAGACTATGGTTATATTTAGAGTTCCGTAGGAATTTCAAAATGCCTTTCTAGTTTCATCTTTCTCAACAACAACTCTTCTCATGAGCTACCCCATAGATCTATTACAAATAAATTCATGAGCCGCCCTATGATTTTGATATTTCGATTGTATTGTTTGTGTTTGTGTATACGCGCTATTCGCGCAAAATGGATGGGCTGGTTATTCTATTTTCATCATTCCATGATTATTTTCTTCTTTTTCCTCTGTGGATCATAAGAAAATCAAAACTCCTCGAGTTAGATCAGAATCTGTAGGATAAATTCTTTGATTCCTCAACTTCGATAAAATAGTAAGAGGAGGAAGAGAACTTACTAATGGTATACTTACTACATTGGACTGAAATCCAATCGGATTCCAATATTTCCTATCTATCCCTGCCCAAAAGGGACAATTTGGGGGGTCCACATCTTTTTTTTACAATTAGTCTGTTTTTTTGTGATTTCGTACTGTACAATTCCTTTCTTTATGGGAGCATTTTCCCGGGATAATGAGCTCAATTATGGAATGGGTTGTAAACTATGCCTAGATATAGATAACCCTATTTAGTTGTTGCTTATGCAACATAGGAAAATGAGATTTTTCATTCCGAAAGGCTGGCGCGATTCAATGCGATCGCTTAGGCACATTAGGTAGGTTGGGTCTGAAGAATGAGGGTGCTTGAAAGCTTAGAATCTTTGCGATTCCAAACGCTGTCAAACAGGCGGCGTTACGACCTGCGCATGATTGGTGTATGTCGATCCTTCGGATGATCCCGGACATTCGATCATTAATTCAGTTTTTTGATGTTTTCTTTGCGGTTGTGATAATCCACCATTTAGTGGTTGGGATTTGTGCCGAAAAGGTCATCCCTGGGCGTGTGTTTAAGCGCTATGCTCTTCTTGGTTATGGTCATCGGGGATGAGCGGGTGGCGGAGCATCATCGCTCATTCATGCAAGAGATTGGGGTTCAGATTTCCTTAGCTAAATCATTAGTCTCGAGATCTGGTTGCCTTGAATTTGCTAAACGTTTCCTAATCCATCGGGCGTCTAAGGATATTTGTCCTGTCAACGTGAAGATGGTAAGAGCGGCCAACTAATCGGTTGGTTTGATGCCGTTGATGTCAAATCTAAATTGCTTGCGCACTTTGACTGCGCGGCGCTGGTTTTCGTACGTATTGCGCTGGACTGGACCTGAGAAGGTTAATAGTGACTTCTCACGGCATTGGAAACGCCATCAACAAATTGCTTACTCACCTAGCGGTATTAGACCTCTCCCTTTTATGGTTTGGTTGGGTTGGCCTGAGGGTCTTAATCTAACCTGCTATCATGAGGGGATGGTCAGAGGTCTGCTCCTCGACCGTCTGAAACCAGACTCTAATTTAAGAAAGAAATTGCGTAGTGATGGTTTCGATGTCTATGAGTACTGTTCTGCTTTAGTCAAGTCTTTTTTGCTTAAGCATTGGCTTGCATCGATTGTTGACTATTGCGAGTGGTCTGACTCTGTAGCGCTAAACCCGAGTACACCATGGATGCCCGTACGCTCCACCAGCTTGTTGCTTACGACCTAATCGAAAAAACTAAGCAAATAGAGAAATTCCATTTCATAAGTTTAGTTTGATCTTTCGGTACTATAATCTGGTGCGGACCCAGAGTGCTCCCTTAGCTATAGGGCTTGCTACAAAGGGTTATCCGTTAAGATACATTCAATCTTGGTCTGGCTCCATCCATTGACAGAATGAGACCGGAACTCCATGAACAAAGGTTGGGGAGGGAGGAATGATTGAATCAATCTATCTGACGAGGGAAAGAGGATTGGCCACCAGATGCACACGAAAGATCCCTATCGGGTTTAACAAATTGGGGGATACCCCCGAGCCATGGAATACCGGGTTTCATCAAGGTTGTTCCACTTAGTAGTATGGTGGGATCGGTTTGAAGCCAATAACTAAAGACAAGGTGTTGGACTATGCATGGACATGACTGAATCTATTATGTGACACTGGATTTGGAGATGTATTACGAGTTGATCAAACCAGTTTATGATGGAGTTTCCTCCTCCTAATCATGATGAAATGGCATTTGTGGTTGTAGCCATCCAGTGCTCCCAAAGAAATGTGCTTACTCGGAATCCCCGGCACAAAATGCTTGATGGATCACCTAGTGCATGAACAGTCCAACTTGTGGCCTGGTCGCTTTGTCATATCGAAATGATAAGCATTTTTGGGGGGTTGAAGCGGACATCTGGGAATTGTGATGATTCATTCTAAAACTTAGATGAATGTTATGGCCTTCGCACGCGACATGCGTGAGATCTCAAAACTGAAGCTTTCAAGATATTGATGAGATATCTAAGTATGGATTCTGGGGATGAGCATCCAGAAGTCTCCTTCAACTCTGACTTCACCATAGAGGGAATTGTTATGGGCCTAATAGCTTGAAAGTTGTTCGTACGAGATTTGAATGGAACTTGTGTTTGAATATTCAATGTTTAGATGCTTCGGGGAAGGAAGGAATGGTTTCAATAACAACCATTTGGCGCACAAAAGCTACTGCATGACCAAGGCCCCTTGACCCCGAGGCATACATTAGAGAGTGACCTCCAGACTATCTCCCCAAAACCCCCTCCGTCGGATTCCATAGTGCAAGAGCATTTTCATGACAAGGCAGATGACATTCTCTTAACTGAGAATCCAATAGTGGAAGAAGCACCGCTTGTAGATGCGGATACGGGAATCTCGATGTCCTCCTTGAACTTGAACAATTTTGTATATTGTTTCAAGTTCGTCGAAACAGTTTGATCAAGACTGTTTATGAATTAACCGGATATGCCGTACCCTGGATTGAGCCCTGCAGTGCCCGCGGGCAAAGCTAGCGCACAAGCCTACGTAATGGGGGCACTCTAAGTGCTCGTTGGCTAGCAGATGCAGTGTCCGCCTCAATAAAGTTCCCCTCTTGCGTAAAGGCGCTTTATAGCGTGCCTATCAAGCGCCTTATAACAATAGGGCCCAATAGGGCAAGCGCCTAAGCGCCTCTTGCGTAAAGGCGCTTGACGCGTGCCTATCAAGCGCCTTATAACAATAGGGCCCAATAGGGCAAGCGAGAAGCGCGCGTACAGTTCCACCTGATAGCAAGAGTGCTATAAAGCGCGCTACTTTGGCTTGAAGCGCCTGACGTGAGAGGGGGGCACTTGACGCCCCTTGTAGTAAGAGGCGCCTATGGCTCTCTTGCTACAAGGGGCTGCGCACCTTGTAGTAAGAGGCGCCTATGGCTCTCTTGCTACAAGGTGCTGCGCACCTTGTAGTAAGAGGCGCCTATGGCTCTCTTGCTACAAGGTGCTGCGCACCTTGTAGTAAGAGGCGCCTATGGCTCTCTGTATACAAGGGGCGGAGCACCTTTACTACAGAGGGGCTCTCCAGCCTACACTGGCTTGAAAACCCAGTCTTTCATATTGAATAAAAAAAAAGGTTGTATTACGACCCGTCTGTCGTATGGTTATTAGGCCCCCTTCTCAACTAATGAATGTCGGGTCGGGGGTTTGGTGATTATTCTCAAAAAGGGACGTAGAACCGGGTTGCGCTGCTTGATGCTCCGATCGAAAACAAATCAGTGGGGCCATGCCGGTACGACAGAATATGCGTTAGAAAGCCAAAACTAAAGAAGCCACCATAAAACAGAAAGAACATTGTATTGATATCGTGGCTAACGTACACCCTTTCAACCCTTTCCATAAAGCATACTACACAGGCTCTACACAGTTTAGGTTTACAACAGTGTAGGCTTGCTAAAACAGGCTACACAAGCCTGATTGAGTACTATTACTAATATAGAGATATATATCGTCCTATCCTATAAGACTACTATATATATATATATTAGTAATAGTACTATGTAGCTAGTTGCTATGACGTTATATAAGCTTTTTTTAAGCTATAGCAATAAAGGCATTAATGCAACGTAGACCTAAGTGGTCATATTGGATCCAGGGGAACCATCACAAGTATGGCCGGCCTATATTTGAACGAGAATGCCGTGTCGTCCAGCTCCGCTTAGAAGAAGGTGACTCACTTTTCTTTCGCAGCTGACATTCGACATTCCTGTGTTTCAATAAAAATAGAAAGGGCTGGTCAATGTAAATCTCAGAGATCGGTCGGTTTACTAATCAATGAACCAACCCCCGAACCTACTTTTTCTTCTTCAAAAGTCAACAACTTTTAACCGACCAACAAAGGTAACCGACTATAGAATCAATCTTTGTCAACGCGGCAAGGACGATAGACGCGAATCTATGGTTTCTTTCAATCGGATACCAATTGCTTGGATGCGTTTGAAAGCCTCGAGATGAATTGACTCTTGCAGAAGAAATTCTTTCTAGTTGGGAAAGGTTTGTCTTGTGTCTCCGTAACAAATGGTCCATTTATTGATGGGCGAACGACGGGGATTGAACCCGCGCGTGGTGGATTCACAATCCACTGCCTTGATCCACTTGGCTACATCCGCCCCTACCCCCGCACAGGTTTGAGTCTCTATCTACGATCAGATCCTTTCTGAACCCCCCTATGACCGCTATCAAAGAGAAGCTTTTTCCAATAGTTGCAAGTCTATTGTTGTGTTTTGGAATTAGGGGAAGCAAAGCTTCAACAAGCAAGTAGAAGCTTCCTGGCAAAGCTTCAAACAAAGAGGTTGGGCTGTTCACTTCATTGATTTGACTTCACTTTACTTAAGATTTCAGATACGGGCCGGGCGGGCTTTCAAGGCTCCTTTAGTAGACTGCGAGCTTCAAAAGGTGAGCGCTCAAAGCTAGCGCGTTAGCCAGCGAGCGAGAAAAGCGAAGCGAGCCAGAAAGCGCACAAGACTTAGGGCACTTGCAGCCCCTTGTAGTAAGAGGTGCTGAATAGCCCCAAGGCCCTATTGCGTACAGGGGCTTGATACCTGATAGCAAGAGTGCCGTGAGGCGATTACCTTAGGCGAGGGTTGGTGTGGCCATGCGGGGGGCGAGAAGCGCCTCTTGCTACTTTGGGCTTGTGCGCTAGCCTTATAGCTTGGGGGCTTGAAGCGCGCGTCAGGTGCGTAGCCCTGTAGCAATAGAGCTTGACGCGCGAGAGGGGCATGTGCGCATGGCAGCAAGTGGGCTTGTGCGCTAGAAGTCGGCGTGTGCGCTGCAGTGCCCGCTTAGCTTGACTTTTTCAGCTCCCTTAGAGCTGGACCTATTTACAGACTCGATCATTGCCCTACCCTATTGAGTAAGGGTCGAGAAAAAAGCGATTGCTGGCGAGGAGAAGTGAACGAGCTCCTGCTTGAGCTTACAGGGAGGAAGCGATCTCCGTCAAGGTTCGCATTAGATCCCCTACGAACTTCTGGATGTGAACAAATGGCACGTCCTTCCACCAGAAGGAATGGATGAATGAATAGGTTGAAACGCTTGTACGCCCAATCTGTGGTTGGTAGGTGCTCCATCTAACACTAACAATAAGGAATATCGGCCCTTCGCAGCTCCCGAATTCGACTCTTTGCATGGCGTAACATAAATGGGTTGGAAGCGAGATGTGGTCTGATCGGACCACGAATTTGCTTGGAGGAGCTTTCTTCCTCGGGCCACATTGATGGAATGGAAGGGAGGGGCGGGCCCACCATTCACGCACGCTTTTGCCCTGCCCCATTTGATCAGGACTGTATCCTTTCTGAAAGGCTTTTCTGAAATTGGAGGAAGAAGCAACGGCCCTATTTGCCACACCAACCCTCGCCTAGCGCGCGTTGCGCTAACGCGCTTGAGTTTGATTGCTGGGTCTCGCCTTTCTTTTTTCACTTGGTTGCCAAATCATGCCTCAAATCTCCACCGCTTCGATCGACACTTCAAACAATTCCAACGCCACGCGTTCTATGATTTTGCCGGCCTTGCTTCTGGATATAATAGAGAATATAGTTTGCGATTTATGGATGATTCAGTCCGACACCCGATCGGACCTGCTATGCGCCTCCGGTCCTTGCTATCGTCCCTTCGGGACCCTTCTTCGCCTTCGGGCTGAAGCCCAACTTTTTCTGGTTGGGGGAAACGGACCTTTGGTCATGTCATTGTTTCTCCTTGGTAACTTCGGCTTCGCCTTCCTTCGTTCCAGCAGCAAGCGTTTTCCTATGCTTCCCCGGGGGCTGAACTAGCGATCGGCACGTACGTCACTCCGGGCGGCGAAGCCCTCGGCACGTTTGGGAGGACCTACGTCCTTCCTCCCTTCCCTCACTCTTTGACCTACGAGCTTCGCCTGAGTGTTTTGGACCAAATGCAGTGGTGGTCCTGATCAATCATTCTATGATGATATCCCATGTTGAGCACAGCCCTCCCTCTTGTACTACCACGAGGGCACCGGACGACGGGAAGGGAAGGTTCACTTTTGTAAGCGAGACACAGCAGCTTGCGGGAGATGATGGAAGATAAGGGTGCGCTAGCACCGGCGGGGCGGGTTGGTGCACCAGCCGGATCTTAGTGCTTGTTAGCGGACAAGTGCCGTGCTAAAGAAGTGGCAGTTAGTGCGGGATATAGCGGCTCCAAAAAAGCAGCAAATTTCCTGCCTGATCGTGGGCCTGGTCCCGGAGAGGAGGAGTGTCTAGTGCGACTTGTCGGACATGTAATACGGGATTTCCATCTCCCCCGATCGAGTCCCTGCTTCACCTAAGATCGATTGAACTTTCCTGAATTTCCAGCGTGAAGTTCAGTTTGGAGGTTCAATGTCAGTCATTTCAGCCCGGACCAATCAAATGAACCAGGCACGAAATCTATGTCTGATTCCTATTCATCAAATTTCTATTATATTCATTAGTGATCTACCTTTGGACTGAGATGATGATCGAATATTTGACATAAGGCATAGAGCGGGATGGAAGAAGTGGAACAAAAGGAGAAGAAATGGCAGTCTAATGAAAAAGGTCTTCTGTGTCCGGGCAGGGGAAGGGGAGGCGAGCGGGCAGCCGCTGAAATACAACATGGTCCGGCCAGTACAGCGCAGGCGCTTCAGATCATCACAAAAATTCGTGACTAGGCAGATGGGACTACGCCTTAGCCTGACCTTAGTGCTAAGAAGGGGATCTCCGCCGCCTATTCGAGAGAGAGGTTGAGAGACGTGATGTGCATGAGACCGAGCCACGCTCGCCAAGTCTCTAATCAGGGATATCGAAGATCAGTCATTTCGGGACCCACGAACACTCACTGCCAACGCGAGGTCGGGAATCAGCCGACTAACGGGCCGCCACGGGAAAGAGGGGGAAAGAAGCGTCACTTTTCTTCTTTATATGATATGAAACTCATTCTTCCGCTTATCCGGCTGGGTTTTCCCTTTCTTCTTTCTTGTGCTCGCTCTCTCCTGTCATGCATCATGGCTGGGTGGAAGACGAAGACATACATCCATTTCTTTTGGCCAAGATTTAGATCTCACTAGTTGTTAGCCTTGGCTACACCTAAAAAAGAGTGCCGGAAAAGCTTAAATGCAATCTGCAAAACGAGGGAAAGGAAAGGTGACTCTCTACTGGGGCCTGGCCCGGTTTGCGTTGCTCGGCCGGCTTAATCGCCAGAGCAAGAATCATCTATCTTGCGTGGATATGGGAGCGTCCTGAAATGGTAGCTCGGATGCTCAAGGGCGGGCTGATTGGTAATATGAAAGACCTCGACCTGCTTCGGGAGCCGATCTACCCCTTCGGAGTCTCTGATTAATCCGTAGAACCGGGGCCGGCGGTAATTGATTAGGGAGTTGACCCAGCCCCCTATCTACGCTACGCCCCGTAGGGGACGAGCAATTGATTCTTTTCGATAGGAAAGCATCGGAGAGTTGACTCGAGGCCGGATAATTATAATACAATATAGAAGATCTGGTCGAATGGTAGAATCATCTATGGGTTCGTTAGGAATCGAGAGTCGTTGTCTGGACATACGAGTCACAGCCGGCCGGGAAGAGGAGAGATCAACGACGGAGCTACTAGCTACTAGTTGGAAAGGAAAGAAAGAATATAGAGAGAGATCCTTTACCTTTAACTGACTCAGGCGGAGGACCAACCAGTTCTTCCTGCTGGTCAATCATCATAAGGCTGGACATGTAGGTCTTGCCCGATGACCAACAAGACCTTATACTATAGTAGGGGGCTAAGCCCCGGCCCCTACTCCGAAAGCAAAGCAAAGCGAAAAAAGGAGAACCGAAAGACCAGATGCTCAATCGGCGCACCAAGCAATCAAACTCAAGCGCGTTAGCGCAACGCGCGCTAGGCGAGGGTTGGTGTGGCAAATAGGGCCGTTGCTTCTTCCCTGAATTAACAAAAGAAATAGGGCGGGCGGGTGATGTCCGCTCCCTTGCCTCCACCAGCAATGCCTGGTCTGTTTCCTGGGGAGCATGGTTCCTATCGATTACCTTTGTTCTATTGAACTCGGGGGGCGGGGCCTTGGCCCTCCGGGATGACAGGCTCAACAGATTCTTCTTTGATTTGTTGTGCCCTTCCCTTTTTGACTACTTCTTTGTTGCTTTGGCTACTCAAGCGGTCAGCATGGGAGAACTATCTCCTGCCTTCGGTTTGCCTCCTGCTTCAATCTCGTTGCACGCTGCCTTCCTCCATCTCAAAATGGCGTCTTCGTGGGATGCATTTACGCCAGAGCGAGGACCAGAGAGCTTCCATCCCCTCATAGCGTTTCCCCTTTCTACCATCCATTCGCCAAGGAGCTTCCCGTGGTCCGTCAGCTCTTTCACCCTATGAACCTCCGGTTTCCTAATTGCATCTTTCCACACAGCATCGGTTCTTCGGATAAAGAACTCTTTCCTTCCTTTCGGAGATTCCATTCCCTTCCAACGAAAGGGATTCTCCTATCTTTATACGGTCCTTTTGAGTTTTGCATCCGTCATAGATTCCGGTTGGCCTTTCAATGCATTCCAGTTTGGACCATCACCCAGACTAAAAAGGTGAGCGCTTAAGGCAGTGAGTAGGGGGCCTGCGCGAAAGCCAGCGAGCGAAGCGCTCAAAGCGAAGCGAGCCAGCCTGACGTGAGAGGGGGGCTATTCAGCACCTTTACTACAGAGGAGGCCTATTTGAGTTGAGCCCGCGGGCACTGCTGCAGCGCACACGCCCAAAGTTGCAATAGTGCGAGAAGCGCTTCAAGCGTCAGGGCGCCTCAGGCGCTAGCGGCTTGACTTTACTCCGCCCAAGCTCTTGCTGGAAGCGAAGGACAAAGTCTGTCAGGAGGAAGTCTTTCTAACCGGAGAGTCGTAAGCCAAGGAACTAGTCGAAGACGACAGCCGTGACACTCTGAGCTTAACCACGACCGGAACCAACAACCGTCACCGCTATGCCGTATAGATCCTCTGCCGTTACCTGCCGCTATCAGCTTTGTCGGAGTGCTCATCTAACCGTCACGCGAGGTGCGGGTCAACGCGGTTGGGACTACTATCATATACGCTATTCTTCGATCCGTGTACGCGTCTCATTGCCATCCCAATGTTTTTCTAAATTCAATGTTAGCAATCAAACTCAAGCGCGAAAGCCGTTGCTTGTTCCCTCAATGTAGATAGCGGAAAGGAAACAGCGGGATGACCCCCGCCCTTCGGCTTAGGTTGTTCCATCTATGGTCATTGGTATCTCCATTTGATATCTAGGAAATTCATCGAGTTGCTCCAAAGGATCAAAACGGCCAGTGATTAATGGAACCTCTTGTCGACCCGACTCGTTTGGCTTCCGTCTTCTGGCTTCCGAACGCGCCAAACCTGTGCTGACAAATAGCCAACCTACAAGCAAGAAAGAGGGAAGGAAGGTCTTGTCTGAAAAGGTCAAATCGGCGGACCAGGTCCGCCATAGCTTCTTTGATCATGCCGGAATGGGGAAGAAAAGAATGCCGATCGTTAGCGAGAAGAAAAAGCGAGAGCCTCAGCTCTCTCCACCCTATCTGACCTCTCTCGTCAGGGGGCGAGAAGCCCTATCTATCAATGATAGAGGATTGGAAGAAACTATCCCTTCCCTATTATGGAAGATTGGAATATTATATAAATAGTCAGGGGGGAGAAGGCTAAGTAAGCCAAACTGACGAGAGAGAAAGGCTTCGACTCCTTTTTCGTAGTCCGGTGACAGGCTGACAACCATATAGAAAGTCAATCCTTCTTTTTCCGGTATGCCGCTCCGCAAGCAAGGAGTGCCACGCACGAGCGGAGCAAAAACAAAGCAAGGGGAATTCCTATTATGGTAAGCATGCGAAATCCTTTGATTGCGTATTGAATATACATCCATGTCTTTCTTGTGGAACTAGCTAGGATCAAATTCTCACATGTCAGTTTCGTTATTACAACCTTCTTTCTTTATGTCAAAGACCAGAAGCTACGCGCAAATTCTCATTGGATCTCGGTTGTTCTTAACAGCGATGGCTATTCATTCAAGTCTTCGGGTAGCACCACCAGATCTTCAACAAGGTGGAAATTCTCGTATTCCGTATGTACATGTTCCTGCGGCTCGGATGAGTATACTTGTTTATATCGCAACGGCTATAAACAGTTTCTTGTTCCCATTAACAAAACATCCCCTTTTTCTTCGCTCTTCCGGAACCGGTACAGAAATGGGTGCTTTTTCTACGTTGTTTACCTTAGTTACTGGGGGGTTTCGGGGAAGACCTATGTGGGGCACCTTTCGGGTGTGGGATGCTCGTTTAACCTCCGTATTCATCTCGTTCCTTATTTACCTGGGTGCACTGCGTTTTCAAAAGCTTCCTGTCGAACCGGCTCCTATTTCAATCCGTGCTGGACCGATCGATATACCAATAATCAAGTCTCCAGTCAACTGGTGGAATACATCGCATCAACCTGGGAGCATTAGCCGATCTGGTACATCAATACATGTTCCTATGCCCATTCCAATCTTGTCCAACTTTGCAAACTCCCCCTTCTCAACCCGTATCTTGTTCGTTCTGGAAACACGTCTTCCTATTCCATCTTTTCCCGAATCTCCCTTAACGGAAGAAATAGAAGCTCGAGAAGGAATACCAAAACCTAGTTCACTCGCTGAGATTGACGATTCTCTCTGTTAAGCATCCATGGCTGAATGGTTAAAGCGCCCAACTCATAATTGGCAAATTCGTAGGTTCAATTCCTGCTGGATGCACTTGGAACGTGAAGTGAAATCGGGTCCCAACCAAGTAGTACATTATTAGTGACCTGCCTGCTTCCAGGTCGATTACAGATTCAGAATCTAACGAGCGCGATAACTAATAAGTTCACTTTTGAGCTCTATCAATCCTTCTGTCGGTCAATCCGTGGATCGCAGGTTCTTCTAAGTCGACTTAAGAAATTCTCTCTTTCGCGAGTACTTCTTTGTTAGCTAGGCTTTCTTCTCTCTCCTGAACATCGAATTCTTCATTATTAGCGAGAGCTTCAGAGTCAATTATAGGTAACTCTTCACTTCAGACGCACAGATTGGAGTCAAATTAAGCTATAGGATTTTTCCGTCCATCAAAGAGATTGAAATTGTATTTTGATGGCGCCGGTTGATCGCTGAAAAAGGTGAGCAAGCCTAGCGCACAAGCCTACTAGGGGCACTTGCTGCCCTTGTAGCGAGAGGGCCATAGGGGGCTGCATCGCACACGCCCGCTTCTAGCGCACAAGCCGCCGGGTGGGGCACTAGCAGCCCTACCCTAAGGCTTGTGCGCTAGCGTAAGGCAATGCACAATGGCTGTCATCTCCTTCTTCTGTACTGTGTACCTCTTCTCGGCGTCATTGAGCTTCCGATTTTCGTAGGCAATTGCGTGGCCCTCTTGCATCAGAACACCCCCAATGGCATAATCTAATCTGAGGCATCAGTTTGCACTTAAAATGGCTTGGTGTGGTCCGGTAGCCGCAACACAGGACCTTCCACCAGAGCCCTCTTAAGATCATCAAAGGCCTGCTGGCACTCCTCTGACCGGCCCTATCTTTCTTCAACAGGTCTGTCAACGGTGCGGCACGGCTCGAGTATCGGGCAATGAATCTTCGGTAGTAATTGGCAAGGCCGAGGAAGGCGCGGAGCTCCCTCACCTTGGTCGGGACAGGCCACTCTACGATGGCACGGACCTTCTCCTTGTCCATGCGGATGTTACCCCCACCGAGATAATGCCACAGGAAAAGAATATCCTTCAGGGCAAAGGAACATTTCTCCTTCTTCACGTACAACTGGTTCTTTCGCAGCACTTCGAACACAGCTTTGAGGTGTTGCACATGTTCCTCCAAGGTCTTGCTGTATACAACAATATCATCCAAATACACCACAACAAACTTGTCCAAGTACTCATGGAACAAGTCATTCATTAGGGTACAGAAGGTGGCAGCGGCGTTAGTTAACCCAAAGGGCATAACCACAAATTCAAAAGCACCTTACCTTGTCACACAAGTCGTTTTCGCCTCATCTCCTTCGGCGATCCGCACCTGATAGTAACCCGATCGGAGGGCCAGGATTACCAGAAAACGAGCACCACCCAACTGATCAAAGAGATCCGCAATCTGAGGGATGGGATCAAAGTTCAAAACCGTCAACTTGTTCAACGCCCGATAGTCAATGCACAGCCGCAAGCTTCCATCATGTTTCAGAAGGAACAAGACTGGGGCTCCGAAAGGGCCTTCGATGCCCGTATGAAACCTGCCTTTAGCAGCTCGTCTAGTTGCCTCCGGAGTTCGGCCAACTCCGGAGGGGCCATGCGGTAAGGGGCACGAGCCGGAGGCACCCGGCTCCAACTCAATTTTATGATCAACTGCCCTTCGAGGTGGCAGAGTCTTCGGCAGTGCCGGCGGCATGACATCTGCGAACTCTTTCAGAACGCCTTCAATCTCACTAGGGATAGGCGACTCCGTCAAGGGTTGGGGCTCCATCCGAGGGGCCGCAACGTAGGTAGGTTCTCCTTTCTTCAAGCCCTTGTCAAGTTGGAGGGCCGAAAGAAATTCAGTCTCTACTTTATCCTTTCGCACCACCGGGACCATGCAAGGGGTATCTTCCCCAAGCATACAAAAGGAGCCAAGATATGGCATAGGGACAACCTTAGCAGAGTGGAGGAGCCAAGAATGACTTGAAAATCATCCAGTGGCACCGCCATCAGATTAGCTGCACCCAAAAACCTGATTTTAATTGGCACGCCTTTCGCCAACCCAGCAATGGGGCGGGCCTCAGAATTCACCGCTTTCATCCATCCTGCTCGAGTCTTTGACAAGCTTCAACCCGAGCCGCTTTGCCTCCCGATCAGAGAGAAAATTGTGAGTCGCTCCCGTATCCACCATAGCACGAGTGGGTTTACCATTGATGCTCACATCAACGTACATTAAGCCCTTCGCTTGAGTGGGCTTCTCTGCCGCCTGCCCCTTGATAGCATTAAGCAGTCTCAGGGCTCTTGGTTCATCATCACTTTCTTCTTGAATCTCCTCCTCCGGTGCAGCTTGTGACTTAGAGTGCCCGCGGGCATGTTCGCTTTATGGCCCTATTGCTATTGTAGGCTTGGGGCTTGAAGCGCCTATTGCTACCTTGGGTGTGTGCGCCTGACGTGAGAGGGGGGCACTCTTAGTCCGAATGGCATGACTTTGTAGCAAAATGTGCCAGCTGGTGTGATGAACGCCGTCTTTTCCCTGTCCTCCTCTGCCATCTTGATCTGATTGTAGCCCGAAAAATCATCCATAATAGAGAGCATCTCGTGGCCTGCGGTGTGATCTACGAGAACATCGATGTGCGGCAGCGGGAAATGGTCCTTTGGGCTTGCCTTGTTGAGGGAAATCTATGCACATTCTGACTTTCCCATCTTTCAAAGGTACAGGGACAATGTTTGCTAACCATTCTGGGTATGTTGATACGGCCAAGAATCCGGCGTTAAACTGCAACATGATCTCTTCCTTGATTTTCTCTGACCATTCCGGACGCATTCGGCGGAGCTTCTGCTTAACAGGCTTGGCATCCGGATACAACGGTAGACGATGAACAACCGGATCTGTGTCTAGGCCTGGCATGTCTTGGTATGACCAAGCGAAAACATCTTTGTAGCTCTGGAGTAATCATGGCGAGCCTCTGCTCTGGAGATAATGCAGTTCCGATCTGGACCTCATGGGGGTCTGTAGTGGTTCCGAGATTGAGTTTCTCGGCAACTTCGCTACTGTGCTCGATCCCTTCATGACGCAAAAAGAGATCAAGAATATCTTTTTGCGGTTCTTCTTCATGGGTCTCTTCACTTTCTATCCCCATGAGCTCAAGATCTAACTCTACGCTGAAATCGTAGGACTCGAGCTCAAGCCCATTTTCAGGTTCATCCTGCAGGTCATTCTTTTGATGAGTCAAGGGGGTTTTGAAAAAGAAAAAATCTTTTCCTATTCTACGCCTTCGCAAAATACGGCACCCGGGTGTGAAGGCCTTTATTCACTCGGGTATCGGTTCTCTCTCTCAACGGACCTGATCAGAGGAGGGCGAGGGCACGGCTATGCCCCTGGCGGCCTCCACGGTTAAAGGGAAAGACTCCCAATTCATTCTACTCTGTGAGACGGGTTGGATCAGACTTGCGGGATCTGACCCGTACCCGTAGTGCACCATCATGACATCCTCCTCTTGGATGCTGGCTTCAACCTCCTCTTCGATGAACATATCAATCTCATGTGCAGGGATCTGGTATTCTTCCTGCAGCGCTTCTGGAATCTCAATCTCCTCCCAGTTGATGAATGGGACTTTTTCCTTCCCGCACTTCTTTGGTGCTAGTTGATCCGATCCGGCTTCTTCCTCCATCGATGCGACAACTTCCTCGGCTTCACGTTCTTCCATCTCGACGTCTCCTTCTCTCCGTACCTCCTCCGCCGTGCTTGACGAACTAGACTCAGACTCAGGGTCTGTCAACGCCTCCTCACTCAAGAACAGACAAGAAAGATCTTGATAATAATGCCTGTTCAGCAGTCGGGAGTACTGTGGGACTAGGGATACATACATTTTGGTGTGGACTTTCTACGGACGGACGGACTTGTGTTTCTTGGCTAAGGGTGGTTTACAGGGGAAAAGTAGCGGCATGTGGATCGGAAAGGAGACATAGTTGGGCGGTGGCGTAGGCATGTCAAAGTGCGGCGGGAGTAAACCCTGTTCCAGCGCTCTTCTGACTCTCTTTCTCTACTGAGCTCTAAATATGTAGTCTTTCACTTTTGGTAGCCAAGGCAAAAAGTTGGATCGTGTGAGCGCACACGCCATACTAGCGCACAAGCCCAAAGTAGCAATAGGGGTTGGAAGCTTGCCCTATTAGGCCCTATTGTTATAAGGCGCTTGATAGGCATGCTTCTCGCTTGCCCTATTGTTATAAGCGCCCAAGGTAGCAGCCTCTGCAGCTGCCCTTGTAGCAATAGGGCTATAAAGCGCACTTCGCACACGCCCAAAGTAGCAAGAGGGGCACTTTTTGAACTAGCGCACTCTCTCCCCCCGATGGGGGAATCCGTAAGGGCGCGCTAGCACGCAGATATTCCGTTTGAAGCTGCTGCAGGAAGGGAGCCGCTACACTGAAGTTGAATGTAGTCAGGGGCCATGTTCGATACGGAGACCGACGCCCAGAGTGAGCATGTTGGAGGTTCTTCTCGTGGTAATCGGAAGGGTCTTGTCGTTGTGGAGGGGATGCGGGTGCATCAGTTCATGGAATGGCTTTTAAGGATCGAAGCTCGCGAACAAATTTCTTTCTGTTCCCACCTACCCCATACTTATTAGTTGGTGGAGCCCCCCCCGATAATAGTCAAGTAAATCCAACTCGTGATTAAGTGGAAGGTGGTTCGGTTCAGACATTATAGTTCACCAACTGCACAGAGTGGCAGGAAAGAAAGAGGTGGTTCGGTTTCGGGTGGGCTGCGGAGAAAATAGGGATTGGTTCTTTCCGGTCCAGCTTCATTCGATTAACGAGCAGGTGGTGCAGGTGGAAACTCTCATTGTCCGCTTTGTTCAGGGGGAGCACACAACTAAAGGTCCAACAGGGTGGGTGGCGCTCGCTCACACCTTACAGCGTTTAGTTCGAATGAGCCGTTCTATATCCCGCCCTCCCTATGTGTCCGACCGGAACTAACCCACCTTGCCTCGGACACTGCCGGGGCTTCGCTTCGGACCTGCTTTCCTACCTGGAACATGAGTTGGACCCGAGCTCAACTAGGCAAATATAATCCACCCTATCTATATTCCCACCCCAAGGCCTCTTAAGCAAGCTGTAGGTTGGACTGGAGAAGCAGGCCGTGAAAAGTCAGAAGGGACGGGGAGAGATTGATCACTTATTCCTACCGGGTGGATGAGAACATTTCGACCATGTTTTTTGGATGATGTGCGTTCGAGTGGCTAATTTAGGCCATGTGAGGCCCATCGATTGATGGAGAACTATGGGGTTTCTTTCTTTTTGCTAAAGTGTTTAACAAGTGGGACTATTCAATCTGTAAGAGAGCGATGGGCTTCCTTGAAAGAAGCCCGAGCGAGTAATTAAACAATACTGACTAGGAGAAGTGACCCTCGGAATATAGACTTTAAAAGAGAGGATGCCTTTGTTTGGCCTTTTTCTTAGGCCTTTAGGATAGGGCATCAAGCCGCTAGCTCGACTGAAAGGAAGGAGCATCACATCATATTTCGAGGAGTAAACAAGCAGGAGAACGGAATAGGATTCATTCTGATTTAAGAGATTTTTGAAGTTTGAAATTAAAGAATGCTTCAGCGGGTCGCTATTCGTTTTCAGTTCTTTGATCCATTTCGTGGGGCAGAAGGGGTTTAGAAAGATGCTCGCCCGAAGCCTTGTTTCATAATCCATCATAATCCAAGGGAATTCAATAAGAAAGCTGGAACGAAGTTGATCCTTCGGGAATGAAAACTTACAGAGTGAGAACGAGAGGAATGAAACTGACCGTTCAAAGAGAGAAAGCTACCCATGCTCTGTTTAACCCAATCGAAGTGAAAGTCAAAGAAATTTCATAGAAAAAACAGTGAAATTAAAACATCTTTAATAAAGAAAACGTAGAAATTAAACATATCAAAGGGGAGAGAATGTCATTTTTGCATTTCCATTTCTTCTTCCCCTGGTGATCTTTAAGAAGTAGCTGCTTACTTCTTTGCTATTGAGCGGTAATCCCTATTTATTGTAGCTAAATTAAGCCAATTTGCTCACTGCTTTGAAGTGCTAAATTCTTCCCTTTAAGCCAATTACCCTCAGCCCCTAAGCTTGAAGCCAATTAGCCGGAAAGTGTAGTTCGAGCATTAAAAGTAAGCTAAGGCAAGCAATTCGAGTAGGAGTGAAAAGAGACTATGGGACTTGGTGGTAAGATATATAGAGATGTGGTCAAGTTCTACCAACAGAAGGTCTCTCTTTCGACGCTATACATGCTGCCGGACGTGAGGCGAACCCCAAATAGTCGGCTTAGTCTTGGACACAGATCGCTATGCTATAGAATGCCTGCCTAGTCGTCCCTTAGAGCTTGATGAAAGAGGTCTTGGCATCGTATATAAGAGTGTGCTCTTCTTTCCTCTATCAAAGGCCTTTCTAGGTAAAAGGTGCCATCATGGAAGATCTAATCTATCTCAAGGGGTAGGCACTCCCTAAGCCTAAGATAGGGACTCTATCCGAAGCGAATGTAAATGCGGGACCGACTGTGACCGCTTGACGATCCCGAATCGAGGAGCCTTTGAGTTCCAGATAAGTGGGATTAGGTCTAGCTGCCTGATGACATAGGATGGCGGTCTCCCCTTTGGAAGCGGGGTGAGAAGGATCCCCTATGTTATCCAAACATCCTAGAAAGCTCTTCTGGTTCCAAATGATCATGCCTTCATTCCTTGATCATTTCCGACTGATTCAGTTAAGCGCTCCCCATGCTGATTGATTTACTTATTGTTCTAGGAGGATTTCCACTCTTTCTTGTCCGCCCTATGAACTTATGAGTTCTATATCTTCTTATTTACGAACCACGGATTCTTATCCATATCCCATTCATGGACCATGGTTAGGTATATAAAGATCTAGCTGTGCCCCTGAGGAACAGGACAGTCTATGGTGCGTCTTGCTTTCGACCTTATATGGATCCCCTATTATCCAAGCAGTAAGGCCGGCAATGACAAGACCCAAAAGAAGGGCTCAGTCTTGGAAGCGCCTTCTTGGCCTGATAGATAGAAAGCTTGACCGCCCCTTAGAGTTTGCTGAAAGAGGTGGGTCCATCGTATATAAGAAGGATATCTTCCTTTCTTCCTAAAGTAGCTCCCTACTACGACTCGGACGGAGGAAGACTGATTTCGAGGGTAGGCATTCCCGTCCGCCCTTACACAGGGCTCCCTCCCCAAGCAAAGAGAAATGCGGTACCGGCTGTGATCACACGCTGGGCACAAATCCTAGAAAATTATGCTTCAGCTTAAACGGGGCAGAAGTCACTATCTGGCACACTAGGGAGGAGGTCTCATCTGAGGAAGGCGGATGATAGGATAGCCCTATCTTATCCAAACGGGCTAGCGACCCCCTCTTCTAATAGCCATTACAGTGCTCCTTCCCTCTCTTTCTCTCGGGATTCTCCATGCCACCAACTGCTATGAATGTCTCCATTTCAAGACGAATACCTTGAACTAGGGTTGGTGTGGCCATGCGGGCCGTTGCTTCTTCCTCTCTTTCTTTTAGCTTTTCTCTTTGTCTTTTTAGGGGATTCGCTCCATCTTAGGGAATCGCTTGGTTCCTTAATATGCCCTGTAGGTTGCTCGTTCCGTTAAATAACAGCTTTCCCTTTTGCTGCCTTCTTTCTTTGGGAGGTCTCCGACGGATGCGCCGGCCGGTAGGTGTAATAGCTACTACCTTAAATCCTTCCCAAGGAAGCAGCAGGTTGGAACATGCGGTACACCGGATGTGCTCCCCGATCACTGCACTGAGGGCGCTCGGGCCCCTCACTGGCTGGTGATGTAGTGAGGGTCCCTTCGCTCATCGTTTAGCGCGGGTTTCAGTTCCGTTCCGCTCTGTTTATGGAGACCCCGCTCCCATTTACACGATCCACCGTCTCTTCGCGTTCGTTTGCAACCGTTCATTCGATCCTGGCGGACTAAGTCTACATTGATGCTCCTACCTTGGTGGGCCTGGACTTTAAACTCCCCAGTTTCTCGAACCTTGGCCCGCTGACTAGCGCGGGAGTAGCTCTCCCGTGAAATCATGATCGTCCGTTTCCTTTCGCCCGGGAATTGCGTATATAGTTGAGCGAGCGTAGCTTCTCGTTTGGGGGCGCGCTATCTAAACAGTATCTTCTTGAATCCACGGCCCGCCGCAGGGAGTGGTGCGAGGCCTCCTTGCCCGGCCCGGAACAGCCAACGGGGACAGGCGGGAGAGCTGACTGGACCTCAGTGCGATGATGGCTTAAGACCCTCGCTCGCGGTTCCACTGGCAGAGTCATACGGCCATTCCCCGGCGACCCTGACGCCGGGTTAGCGGGTTTGATCCCCCCGCAGAAGTAGCAGGCAAGCTCGGCGGCGTTGAGCCAGCGTGCGATCCCCTCGGCTTTCATTTACTTGAGTAAGGCCTCGAGTTGCGTTCTGTGCTCCTTCAGTTCGGGGAGCTTCTCTGCAAACGCTCTCGGCTCGCTGATGCTTTAAGCTGGGTCTTCCCGAGAGGTTTCTCTCCAGCGATGATCCGAGTGAGGGTTTCGCTCGTTCCGCGGAAAGCTTTCTCTTACCCGCGTCGACGCTTGGGTGATGCCTGACCGTTGTCTCACGGATTGCGTTATGCAGCGCATGTTGTCGATTCGCTTGAGTTGAGCGAACAAAAGGGGTTTAAGGTGAAATCCTCCGAAAGACACCCTATTCGACCCGTTCCTGAAGCAGCCACACCAACCCTTAGGCTGCCGAAGGAGCAATCAAACGGCTGCGCTAACGCGAGGGTTGCACCACACCAACCCGGAGTTGCTTCTTCCCCTGCGATAATCGGATTCGGTAGAAGACGAGTCCGTTGAGGGATTGTTTCTTGTGCTATTAGGCATTTGTCAAGTGTCAGTCAACTACCTTTCTCAGCAAAAGTTGGAAGGCTTCGTTGAGCTAGAATAATCAATGAGCCGCGGTATCAAAAAGAAAAACAAAAGACTAGATTCCAGATCAAAAGTAGGTATCAAGGAAGGCCTTCTCAAAGGCACGGAGACCTTGTCTTTCAACTCAGCCACGGCCGAAAACCTCCATTTGATGAAGCTACTTCGTAAGCATCCAAATAGGGTCAAATCTAGGTCTATTCCGTTTAGATGATCAGTTGAGAACTTTGCGTGATGCTTGTCGGCATGAATGCCTGGGGGTGGGCACAGGCTTACTCTACGCCTTGGAGTAGCTAAGGTTCCAAGCTGAATCAAATAGAATTACCGGGGCTAATAAAAAGACCATGTCTCCCCGGTACATATGGCTAGAAAGGCTTTCACACTTCGAGGCCTTTGACAAAAAAAAACAGGTTCTCTTTTCTTTTTTTTATCTTCAGAATCTCAAGTTCAAAAAGTCATTTTAGCCAAACAAGCAAAGGAATGAGCGCCTCGCCTTTACTCTAATAAGGGCGTTAGCGCAGTGCGAGTTACGGAACACATTTTTGCTTTGCTATGCTACTAATACGCGTATTTGCTCTGCTATTCTGCCCTCACCTCTCCAGCTGGGCGTAGACTCTTATGGGAAGAACTGCTATCCGTGCGTCAGTTGTAATCTCTCCCTTGGTGTGTGGGTGGGGATTTCACACGACCCTTCTTCTTGCGGATAAAAAAGGGTGGCAGAAAAGGCATTTTTTGTAGCATGGAGGAGTTTGCTGACTTCATTCTGGTGGCCAGTCTGGTTGAGCTTCCTCTGGGTGGATCTGACTATACTTAGACCAAAAGCAAGGTGAAGCAAACATTCAGCGCAGGTTAGATCGCTTTCTTATATCCAATGATTGGGACATCACGTTTCCCCATCCAAAGAGCTAGTTCCCGATCCATCTCTGACCACCCCCAGCAAGCTACGCACACTTCTAGCGCACAAGCCCCTTTACTCTGCAGTAAGCGCACAAGCCCCCCTATGGAGTCAAGCTGGCTCGCTTCGCTTTGAGAAGCAAGTAACTTCACTTCAAGCTGGGTAAGGGAAGGCAAGGAAGTAACTGAGGGAAGGGACCTTTACCATTTCGCTTCTTCAAGCTAGTAGCCTTTGTGCGGCTGACTCCTGCCTTTCTCAATCATTATGATGAGTGCCACATCTCTAAGCCTCGATCTCAATCTGCTATGCTTACGCACAAGACTACCCCTCTTCCCGAAAGCTTCGCGGGCACTAAAGCTGCAAGTAAGCTCACGGGCATACGCGATAGGGCACTAAAGCTGCAAGTAAGCTCTCGGGCTCATGCTTGCTACTGCTCTCGGGCACGCACTGCGCTCCTGCTCCTCGCTCCGTTCAACTCGTGCTTCTTCTTCTCTATCTTATCTTAATTTCGTATATAATAACAGTGTCTTTCTTCATTTAGTAAGCTAGTTGATCGAGAAACCTGCGCCCAAAGTGCTTTCGCGAAAGCCGGTCACCGTTTGGCTAAGATCCTTGATGACTTATGAAGAAAGCCAGACTTCAAACAGTAGGGCAAAGAACATAACATTATAATATGAATGATATCTGAGAATAATAGCTAAGTGTAGCCTGTGACCTTCAAAGCTTGCTCAATTCTCCTTCCCTTTCCCTTCATATTCTGTTGAAACTCATTCCCCTACCCCGGCAACTCACTCTTTGCCAGTGAAGTCCTCCCACATCTTGACCCACTCGCTCGCTATCTACCTTCCCCACCGCCCTTCTTCAATAATTTCCGAGACCTTCGCAACACTAGACAAAGCGGTATCATTGCGTAATCTATCCCCAAAAGAATCAATAAGGCGGCCCACCGGGAGCCACGGGTCGAACCATAAATTAGTGGTGGACCCATCTCCAATGAGATGTCGGATACACCATGTAGCGAAGTCCCTAACACGAAGAATGCCTCGCCAAGCCCAAGAACAATCCCAAGGAATCTCTTTTTTCTTTTTTTATTATAATTAGAATGAATTATGAGAATAATTCTAATAATAGCTAAGCGGGCACTAAAGCTGCAAGTAAGCTCTCGGGCTCGGTTTTTCCTGAACCCATAGTTCTAGTTTCTCTCGAAATAAGATATTTCTTTTCTTCCGAAGTCGCATTTCCCGCAGCAGCATCCAAAGCAGCAGCTAAAGCCTCATTCCGGACTGAGACCGTAGAAGAGTAATCATTTACCTAGGTCACTTGCCGAATCTCAAGGTAGAGACGAAGCTTCCGAAGACCCTGAATCCACGGGTCCAGGTAATGTGAATAGATAGGTATAGGCCCTTTCGGCCTGACCGAACTGAAATCAAAGGGGCGCAACGGCTTTTCATAGGCGGAGGCTTGAGCGCTTTCTGGCTCGCTTCAAGCCTGAAAACGCAAGATGTTTTCTTTCTACTTGGCTAAGATGTCTTCTTTCTTTCATTCTCATTGATGAATGAATTTGCATTTCATTCTTTCATTATCTTTCTAAATTGATGAATGAATTTGCAAGGATGTCTTATTTCTTTCATTAGAATTTCTGAAATTCTTTACATTTCTTTCTTGAATTCTCATTTCTAAATTCCTTTTTGAACGAATTATATGTATAATTCTTCTTCTTTTTAAATCTATTTTACCCCGTTGCTTGTACTTTGATTGTCGAGATTGGGTTGGTGTTCAGTGTACCTATCTGTATCGAAAATCAAAGAATGAAATTACAATGAATGAAATTGAATTTCAAAAGAAAGAAAAAGAATGCCAAACGCGCTACGGCTTTCGCGCTTGAGTTTGATTGCTCCCTGCATTCGGGGTGAATGAGCCAGTTCCGTTCTAATCTGAACGGGACGGGATAGGACCAAGGGTAGGAGACTGATTAATCCGGGCGGAAGTCAGATATAGAATTAGGAATCACTTGACGTTTGACCTTGACAAAAGACAGCGCCTCCTCACTTACTAGCATACGATCAATTCTCTCCAGAATTCTATCTCTTCCTCTCCTTATCTTTGTCCAGGTGAAGAATCCACTTGATGGAGACCAGAAAGAAGAGGCTTTCCTGGAAAGATTAGAATTCCTCTATTAGATTAGCATTCCCCAATCTACCGCCGCTGCTATCTTAGACAACTATTGAAGTGAAGATCCAAAGGCGAACAGCCACCTAAACGAGTTCTGCGGCTACCGACGATCGCAAGTTTGGTTGGTAAGTAGGCTTTCGAGGCTCAACTACTTCACTAGCTGAGGCACTTCTAGCGGACCTACCGATCATGCAGGGGAATCCAGCAAGAATAGGCCAAAAAGCGTAGGCTTGTTTCCTGCGCTCACGCCTGCGAGCGAAGCGCTCAAAGCGATGCGAGCCAGCTTGTAGTAAGAGGGGGGCACTTGCAGCCTTATCTCGCGTTTTCACTGCCCGCCGTACGTGACTTAGCAAGCGTTTGGCATTCTTTTTCTTTCTTTGTTTTATTTCAGAATGAGAATTGAAGAAATGAATTGAATTTCATTCTTTCATAAATAAAACATATTACAATTTAAATTGAATTTTGAGCTTCAATTTTGCTTTTCTCGGGGGAAACATGATTCTAAGCAGAAAACAAACAATGATGTTACCGGATGCTTGAGGAGAGAAGGACTAAACATATACTTCTCGCTCCCAACCCGGGGCCATGCTTCAAAACGAGCTTCAAAGCAAAGAATCACCGTCTTAAGCGAGACGCGCGAAAGCCGTTGCTTGTTCCTACGGGATTGAGATTAAGAACCACCAATGGTGGAGGCAGTTGATCTTAATCAGCCAGTTGCCAGATCCAGATGCAGATCGAATTGGACCCTGCGAAGAAAACGGAAGAGCGCGCTAGCTAGCGCACAAGCCGCCGGGCACTCTAAGAAGCAGGCTTGGGTTGCAGAAAAATCTGGTTCAGAATCTAAAAAAGAAAGAATATTTATATAATAATAAAAGGCCTAAGGAAGTGTCAAGCAAAGCGGACAATTCATTCAGAGGACGGACGGATGAGAGATTCATTTCTTTGTGTGCGGGTTCAAGTCCCCTTATGTCCCCCACTGTTCTATTCAATCCTACCCCATAGTCCCTTATTTCGCTCCTCCATTTTCTTCGATCATCGGACGTGAAGGTCTGCCCTTCCTTCATCCGCCGGCATTCCTTGTTCGAGGCATATCGGCCCCCTTTGCCCCCTATTGCTTGCCCATTATTGGGCCTCGACCTCGGTAGAGGTAAAGTCTTTTATTTCCTCATCGATCGAAGCAGCTGATAATCTTGCACCTGTGGTCGAATGCGGGAATATTTCCCCCACCTTATAAGCAGTGGGGTATGGCATTCTCTGTCTCGACCTGATGGTCAATTTATCCTATCCGATCGATAGCCCGCCGAAGAGCAGTAACTTCCAGTCGACTTCTCTCTGTTGCACATCCTCTGGTGGGGGTTGTGATCTCGTGAGGGTGAGGGGTCTTGGGAAATGAGCTGCCATCGAAGCAGCTGATCGACGTCGAGTCTAATACGGGTGGTGGAACCGGGCGGGGATCCTATCCTAACATGCTCCAGATCACTCTATCCATTCCAGTCCCACCTTCATTCGTGTGCTGCAACTCAGAGGCTATAGACGCAGGACCAACATCCCTTCCAGTTCTAGATTCCTTCAATCCAAGCCTTGCCTTCTTGCTTAAAGCCGCTCTACTACGATTTTAGTGGCATTCGGGGCGTTAAAAAGATCCCGATGATGAGGGGTCAACTCCTCTTTCTCTGCCCTTTCCCCCCTATCCCTGTCGGTCGAGTGCTTTATCCCTAGTGATAGTGAGATTAGGACCATAGAACAAATCAATCAGTCTGGCAGGGGAGTCGCTTTAGTCAACTGATAAGGAGCGGGAAAAAGATACACTTTAGACACTCGGCCACTCGACTATACCAGCCGGGAGAGGGCACGGACTCCACTCAAGGGCTTTAGCGAAAGGAGAGATTCGAAAGAGGAACTGGTCAATTCTACTTAGAAGCCAGTGGAGTCAAGTTCTGAAGGCTCCAAAAGGCTCGTGTAGTAGACTCCACTTGCCTGGCCTGGAACCCGAACGTTTCTACTAGCCACCTAGCCATTTGATCCTTAAAAGTGTCCATCGGCTACTTCCAATGTTGTGGTTCCCTACCCGGTGGATCAAAGCTTTCCGGTGCTCCTTCAATCCCTTCCACCCGAACTGTCGGAGAGGAGTCTATATACTGATGGAGTGACTATCTGCCGGCCCATCGCTACATCCTTCAACCGGGATTCTCTTTCCTTCCCCCGTTCGCAAAGGCTTCTTCGCGGGACCACCCGCATGATTCATCCTTCTGTCGAAAGCCCTTCCATCCGTGCTTTCCGTGAACCGCCTCTATTCCAATAACTTTCAATGTCGGTCGGCGGATAGGTTACCATTGACTGAGTGCGGGGTAGGATTCAATCCCATTCCGGCAACCTTCCACCCCGGCAAAGCCAGCTTCATCTTTTATTCCCGCGAAACAAGAAGTTTATCTTCTCTCGAGATCGGGCAGCACATATATGGTTGAATTTCCACCCATCGAAATGCACCGGTCGCTTCAATCCTCATTGCGGATTGGACCAGCCCCTCACTCAAGATGTTATTGCCCATTGGACTGAAACCGGTAGAGAGCTGCCTTGCTTACTTGTCTTAGTCTGGTCCATAGCGATCCTCGACTAAGTTCGTACGGCTTGAAGCCGGCTCTTTAGTAAGTCCTCGGTGGGGAGCAGTAAGTCCCAATCCATGATCTACGACCACCCTTATTACTGGTTACTGGAGCATCGCCTAGCCCCTCAACCTATGGTCGAGCATTTTGAAGAAACCGCTGCACTCATTTCTTTTCCACCTTCAAAGAAAAGAGAAGATCAAAAGCTTGATTTTCTTTATTCTTTATATATATAATTATATATAATAGAATAGAATTCCGTTCGCCTCCTCGTTCACTCCACGCATGCCCTCTCGAAACAAGTATGTAATGCCTTTCCTTTTCACCAGATAGGAGTCTTCTCTCTGAAAGCGAAACTTATTACCGTTGGTTGCCGGAATCCCTGTCTGCCTGCCCGTCTGTCTTAGCCAGCCCAGGCTTTCTCTGGTAGGAAAAGCAGGTTCATGCCAGGATTTCTACCATTTCTCTCGGCAATTAGCTTTCTTTTTTGATCACCGCTTCGCTCCCGTAACGACGACTCAATAGATCTACCACTGGTCTCCAAGGCCTTCTGTAGTTGGTCTTTTCTCCTCTCTCTAGTCTAGTCACTTTCTTCCCCAAGAACTCAGCCTAACGGCCCCTCTCTTCTTGGTCGACTCAATTACATAGACCTATTTTCTGACTTGATATAAAAAAGACACTATCAGACGACTGGTGACTCAACATTCTCTATTTAAAGTCAAGAAAATTGAGGAATTCTCCCTTTACTCAACCATTAAGAAAGGGGCACCTCTCTCCGTTACTTCCCTTAGTCGCCTCAATCACTCAGTCATGCCAGTAAGTGAGTTCAGTAATCAAACCTTTCTCAGCCTAGCCCCTATTTATTGAGCTCCCGTTACCACTACCGACAGCAGCTACTGCACCCATGGATTTAGCACCGTCTAAGATCTCGTTATCAATTGAAGACGCTATTTCGTTCCTCTCAAAGGCAGTATGATAAAAAAAAGGGATCGGGAAAGCAAGCTACTAAGCTAAGCCTCTTTACAGTAAATCTCCCACTCCCAAACCAAAGGTCTCTTCTCGCGAAAAGGAAAGTCAGCCGAGTCCGAGTCACCGCTTCGCTCCCGTTGGTCGCCCCTGGGATTGGAAGTCTTCGCTATCATGGGGAAAAGGTTCTTATATGTATATATGTCAATTCATGACAGCCTTCCTCTCTTCTTCTCTTTCTCGCTTCAAGCCAAGCGCAGGAATGGAAGCATATTCCGCTCGTTCCCCTCGATCTTGAGATTGGTCTCACATGGACTGAATCACTTCTACTTTAAGATTGGGTTGTTGGTGTGAAGCCGACTGTACTATCATAGCTGGGAAAAGAGTCAATTCCCCGTCAGTCTTTCGATCTTAGAAAGGCAATTCCCTTTACTTATCCGTCTACCTTGCTAAACGCCCTTTCCTGTCGGTAGAGCTTACCTTCGGCAACCCTCTCCCTTATGGTCGTCAATTCCATCGACCCTCTCGTCAAAAGTCTTCTACTCGTTCGCTAATCGGGATAGGAAAAGGGGGCGTATCGGTAAGGAAGATCTCTATGCCTATGCCTTTCCTTCTCTTCTTCAAAGCAAGCCTTTCCTAGTCAGTCATCAAATCGTAGACGTAGCTTAGTCACTCTGGGGGATTAGTCATCTCTTTCTGCTTATGCCCTTGCCCCTCTTAGACCAATAAAATGAGTGGAGGTGCTAGTCTTGCTACTCACAATAGGACTTTCCTTTGAAGAGGGGATGAAGTAAGCCAATATGAATATGGAAGTGCCGACTGCATGTACCGGAGATCCTTTTTAGTTTTTAGAAAGCTGCTGCCTTTATTTGCTCTGTCTCATAGGATTCGGCTCATCATCTTCTCATGAACTTTGATAGTTTGGGATAACTAGGTTTTTCTAGTCTTGCCAAGAGCCTTGTACACGAGCCATCCCTGCTCGGATTGGAGAGCTCGCCGGGGAAGAGACTTTCTTCGATCTGCGCAGGCATTTTAAGGGTTTCAAACTTTCTGATATAGTGATAGTGGGTTCAGTCCCAGTTTCCTTAGCTTATTTGACTATGGAAAGGCGTAGGAATGACTTTAGTAAAGGGCAGTTGACTTTGTTGAGTGCTTTCTTTATCGACTATGATGATAGTCTCCTTTGGTCAGGCTTTCCCGCTTGTACCTGACTTTCAAACATTCTATCTTTTCAGGATCCGCGATACCCTATCCGAAAGGAAAGACCTTAACTGCCTTGCCGATAATTCCCTTCCTTATTAAGAAGTATGAGAGTGCGGCATAGCCTTCATGAATGCTCCTACCTCCTCTACCCCCTTTCTAAGACTTATCTTCTTTCTGACTTCCTTCTTAGCACCTAAGAGACTAATGTTAATGCGGCTGATTATTTTCCTTTATTTTCTTCTAGATGGTTCGTCACTCTTCAAGGTAAGAGTAGGCTCATTCTTTCTGTCATCGAATGTACCTGCCTCCTTGTATTAATTAGAATATAGAGCCATGGATGAAGAGATGAAGGCCATTGAGAAGAATGAGACATGGACTTGAGACGGCAAGATTGATGAAGTCGAAATTGCTCATCGGTAAAGTCAGAATAGAAGTCTATTGCTGATAGATCTTTTGCCCTCCTGCCGTCCTTTCAGTGACTTATAGGGCTTCCTTCAGCTCAGTCATCTTTCTTCTTGAGAGTCGCCACCTCTCCCAGGAAAGGCTCTTAGTAGAAGCGGCTAGATTGAACCGGAATTTGAGTTGAAGATGGGGTAGAGGGAACAAGCAACGGCTTTCGCGCCTGTCTTTCTCAATCACATTTTTTGAATTTCAAAAATCCCATTGCTAACAAGCTCTCGGGCTCATGCTTGCTACTGCTCTCGGGCTAACACTCGGGAGCACACATCATGAAGCGCCCTATTATGCTAACAGCTGCGCGCTCATAGCTTTCTTATGCGAGAATGTGCGCGCATAGCATTCTTATGCAGATTTAAGAGGAAGGACTGAGTCCTCTTATTAAGATTTAGAGGAAGGACTGAGTCCACTTATTAAATTAATTAAGAAAAAACGCACGATACGCGCATCGGACGCGAACCTATGCGCACATGCTAAAAGCGGAAATACATAAACTCAAATGCCAATAGCGCGCGAGAAGCAACAGGGCGTATTGTATGTGCCAATTGCCATTTAGCTAATAAGCCCGTAGATATTGAGGTTCCCTGTGCGTCCTGATACTGTATTTGAAGCAGTTGTTAGAATCCCTTATGATATGCAACTGAAACAAGTTCTTGCTAATGGTAAAAAAGGGTCTTTGAATGTGGGGGCTGTTCTTATTTTACCCGAAGGATTCGAATTAGCTCCTCCCGATCGTCTTTCTCCCGAGATGAAAGAAAAGATGGGCAATCTGTCTTTTCAGAGCTATCGCCCCAATAAAAGACAGATTCTTGTGATAGGTCCCGTTCCTGGTCAGAAATGTAGTGAAATTGTCTTTCCCAAACACTTACAAGATATGAAGGGGCAGACATTCACGAGCCGATAGGCGATCTTAAGGAACTTCCTCTATAGTCTCAAAAGCTAAAGCGCTTCTTAATGCCGTAAGCCGAACTATTCTATAATATGTATTTATTCCCACGTTTCGACTATACACATACAGGGGTTACATCCGAAGTCTTGAACAGCTAATTGAAGGCCGTGTGAACCCGGATAGGGCAATTATCGCGTATAAGCGTCTATGCCCCTATCCATTAAAGAAGGGCAACAAGCAATCTGAACCATGGCATTACGCAGCCAAGCAAACTAGAGCTAGTCCGGTGATTGGATTAACGGTTGGTTCAGGAATTTCCCGGGTTAGAAAAATAGGCAGAAACTAAAGCATCTAACTCTAAAGTCTCTTGGAGAGGCACTTTCTTCAACAGCGTAGTGGCTATTGGTCCTATTGGTTACTTTGAAAGGTAGAAGTCCCCAAAGTCAATCCATAGCTAGAGGGGATCTCTCTACCCAACAAAAGGCGGATCGAGAGAAAGTTGAGTGTTGGACCAATCGATGACTTTCGAACGATAGGGTTTCTCTTCCGTAGGGGATAGAGAGAACTATCGAAGGGAAACAGAGCCCATCTTTAGGATCGTAGATCAGTAGCTGCCATGGCATACCCGCTAGAAGTGGGACTCGCTATAGCATACCCATGAGCTTAGTCCATTCTTCATCAGAAGATTCACCGATTTCAATTCTATTTGTCGAGAAGAGTCTCTCTTTATTTTATTGAAACATTGCTACTAGAACGATTGAGGCATTCCAATCCAATTGAAAGTCAAGCTGACAAACGAAAGCAAGGGAAAATCAAAGATTGACTCCAATCGTTTAGGGGTACCAAAAGAGCTAAGAGCTCAAAGGACAACTCTTATAGTACGAATATGTTCAGTTTGCTTTAGAGTACTTAAGTCTCGGGTGATCTTAGATCATCCTGATAACACCAAGCTGAGGATGAGCTCTTTTACTAAAATGCTACTGAGGATCGTGCTTACGTTTTGCTCTGATACCGAAAATGAACCGGCACTCTGCTCACTTATAGGCATTCCTTACTCATTCATTAACTCCCATGTCATCCTCACCCTCAAACCCCTGGCCTTAGCCAATTCAATACCTTCTCCTGGTGGAAATCTCTCCTCCGAACCTAATCCTTTGATTCTTGATCCCTCTTTTCCCAAGAGGTTTGTTAGCGTCCCGCCTCTTGATTGATTGAATTATCTTCAAAGCAAAGGGATGCTTTTAGTTCAAAAACTTATCGACCATCTATTTTTGACCATATTTTCACAGCTTCCTCCATCTATAATGACATTACATACCTTTAAGCCGGAGGTACACCGTGTTCTTCAGATGTTGGTTCGCAACCAATCATCATCGCCCGGCACGCGAGGGTGATCAGGGTTCGTCTGATCATCAAGCCAACGGTTACCTCACCAAGCAAACAAGCCACTACCTCTTCCTCTGTCCTCAAGCGGACTCTCCAACTATCGGGAGGTAGATTCATCATCCGGTCAGTATCAATCTATATCTATAGAATAAGGAGTGTCTCGCCATAGCGACTCAATAGCAATTTCTGATATCTGAAAAGGAGAAAAACTTGACTATGATTGCACCCCTTCTCTCCTTACCCGGTTGGCATAGAGTACCCACTTCTACTCCTTATCCATAGGCAATTTCTCACCTCCAATCCAGTGTCCAAGGAAACACACCGGAGATTGAGCAAAGCAACATTTCTCCTTTTTTTTCATTCACAAGCAGATTTCGCCCTCACTTCGAGACGGATGAGACTGATAAGGAATACCTAGCTAACCCGTCCCTACAGTAACTGCCTTAGACAACTAGTCCATAACACGCATCTGGGCGTGAGCGTGAGAGACATGAGATAAAGCCTTCGCTTGCAGACTGATCAAAGTACCAAAGGTGCCCTCAGTCCACAGAGAAAGGGCTCTTCTCACACCTTAGTTAGAGCACGAACTATTCTAATATAGTAATGAAAGCTGCTAACGGAGCAAATGAGATGAGCCAGAGAAAAAAGATGAGGCTAATAAAGAGAATGGGATGAGCACCGCACGAAAGCAATTGTTTTTTACTATTGCACGCACTTCCACCGGTGTTGGCTTAAGAATAGGGTTAGGTTGTTAGCCTTTAGGAGCGGTTGAGAGCGAAAGGGGTCCTTCTTGTAGGCGTATGATAACTATAAGATAAGCGTATAAAAGAACTAGCAGGGCCAGTAACCTACCTTGCTGCAGTAAAGGGCTAAGAGCTAAGACAAGAGTTAGTACAAGTTCCTAGGCCACCTAACTAGATGCTAGATGAGTGAGAGCTACCCAGCAGGGTATAGAAGGGAAAGTCGCATCTCCGGCGAAATAGAAATATAAGGTAGCGTAACCTTGGCAAGGAAGGGCCTAAGAATCGAAGACAAAGAAGCCAATTGCGCGTATTATCTCCCATGTCTTTAGTACTTCAGGACAGCAAGTCAAGAGGGCTAATCAAGTACTTGGCGTGGAGCAGGAGATTCCTTTCAGTGCCATTTCTATTGATTGGTAGGACTTCTCTACTCCCCACCTCAAAGGACAACTCTGAGAGCTACCTGACAGCTACTAGTGGTAAATGCACTCATTGTATGCAATTCCTTAAGCAAGTGGTTCTCGAGAAGTGAGAATTGGCCTTGGGTTCCAGACTCAAGTACCCCAGGTTGTTCCCTTAGTCCAGAGATCAAGGGATGGAAATCCAGAGCTGATCTCAAACAGCAGCGCATGGTTCTCATACAGCGACAGATGGTTCTCAAAGAGCGGCGGTAGGTAGCTGGCGGCGGTGGGTAGCTAATTTTCAATGAATTTACCACGGTCTGTTCCTCTTTCTGGCGCATCACTTGGCGGATAACTAGTAGGAAGGATTAGGGCAGTGATCTATTTCGTTCCTGACAGATTGACGATGACAGGTAGCCTAATGCGCTCCTTTAAGCGCTTATTCGCCAGTGATAGGAGTGAACTATTCGAATCATACTTGCTTTATTGTCGATTAGGCTCCCACACCATAACACCATAATAAGTACACGAGCAGGTTAAGGTAAAAGAGATCAGATCAATAGCCGTAGTTGCATCTGTTAACTTCTTCTATTAGGGGATTTCCAAGTAAGCGGCGAATCCCACAGTCTTGGAACTCAGGCGAGTACCGATGCTCCTGTCTTTGTCAAGTGGGTAGGAGTTTCTTTAACCGGTTGAGAAGGAGACATGAAAGTTGAAGTCTTTAAGTGAGCCGCCAGGCGAAGGCAGACCAATACAGTAGCCTTTAAGAGCAGTAGGTCATTACTAGTCGTAGTCTTGAGTCGCTATCTAGAGGAAAGCCTTTACGAGTCTTGGTAGTAGCTGTAAGGCGACCTTCTCTCCTACCAACCATATAAACCGTTTCTGGGGTCCGGGCATTCGAGGGTTAGATGTTGCTTTGCTAAGGTGGTGATATTTCCTGGCCAAGATAAACAACCAACTAACCAGCACCAGATATCTGAAGCGTGGAGACCTTCGGATGGAGTATCCTACTCACAGGTGTCGGCCTTTCCATAAACACCCACATCTCTAGCCCTCCAATGGATGCTAAGAGTAGAATGAGGCTCTGGAAATAAAGAAGAAGAGGCGAAAGGCGGATGGAAGCAATCCACCCTAATGCTAATGAAGGAAAAAACCTCGTCCCACGCTTCGCGAATGCTCACTTAGATACGACAATTCCAATTGTTTTTCTGGTCTACTCCCACTGTTCGCTAACACTCACCTGGGATACGTACACCCTATCTTGCTAGTTCAAGCTCTCTAAAGTTCTCGTATGGGTCTTTGTAGTAGTGGAGCTTTCACATGCTCAGTAACTTGCCTGGATCCGCTGTCCAATCCACATACATTCATTCCATTCGGTAAATATGGCTTAGCAGGCTCTCCGCCTGCCTCTATATATTTGATAGGATCGGTAGGCTAAATAAGTACCCTCCATTATTATGGGCCTCGTCTTGTTCGGCTAGCGAGTAAGTAACGTAGACGTAGTTGGCAAGGCTTTCGTACTAGTTATGAGTCAGATGCTCTATTTTTCTCCTTTTTAGGAGCCTAAGCTTTTGTTGGATGTCGTTTAGTTTCTATGTCTATATTTTCTTTATAACCAGAAGTGATCTACTCCCCGTCGCCTAAAGGCTCCTTTAGTACTAAACCCTCACCTTACGGCTCACTTCTGATTGAGTTCGAAACCTTGTAATATTGATCCTTGTAGTACATTGATGAAAAACGGATTGGATGTTCCTTGGCCTCGCCTTTCTTCTTCGTTCTTGATGCCCGAACATTAAATGTATTTATGAATGTCTGGAATGACTGACCAATACATGTCGTGGAAGTCTTCCACTGCTGAATGAGTTGCATCATTAAATATTACAATCGATTGATCAAAGTGCACAAAGCTGCTTTGCTGCACCAGATTACTGGAGAGACTTGCTCGTTCAGTCAGATACGCGACACCAACTATATCTATGATATATTTCACTCCTGCAGCCGTTGCTTGTTCCTCTTGGATGTCTCTTTTCATAAAAAGACTACGCGCAGAAGCATCTCTATGATCTAATCGCTCTTATGAGAAGTTGTACTAGCTTTATCAAATATTCTTTGAGATCTCCCCTAATGGAAAGCGAAGAAAAATGGCTTGCGCGCTTCCTTCAGTGAGAGATTGGATCTATAGTAGAACGGGTGACCGGCTTTAAAAAAGGACCTTTGGACCCTCGGCTTATCAATCTCAATCTTTCACGTGAAGTGCAGCATTCAAATTCACTTCTCTTTCAAGCTCCAGTGTCTCGTTTTGCTCTTCCAGAAAGTCAAGGATCTTA
>NW_027182276.1:7500-10000 GCF_029961685.1 Aristolochia californica
GAAAAGAGGCGCCCAGGCGGAAACGAGGCGCCCAGGCGAAAAAGAGGCGCCCAGGCGAAAAAGAGGCGCCCAGGCGGAAAGGCGCCAGGGCGCCCAGGCGGAAAAGAGGCGCCCTGGCGTAGGCGCCCAGGCGCCAAAAGAGGCGCCAGGCGGAAAAGAGGCGCCCTGGCGTAGGCGCCCAGGCGCCAAAAGAGGCGCCAGGCGAAAAGGCGCCAGGGCGCCCAGGCGGAAAAGAGGCGCCCAGGCGGAATGGCGCCAGGGCGCCCAGGCGGAAAAGAGGCGCCCAGGCGAAAAAGAGGCGCCCAGGCGGAAAAGAGGCGCCCTGGCGTAGGCGCCCAGGCGCCAAAAGAGGCGCCAGGCGAAAAGGCGCCAGGGCGCCCAGGCGGAAAAGAGGCGCCCAGGCGGAATGGCGCCAGGGCGCCCAGGCGGAAAAGAGGCGCCCAGGCGAAAAAGAGGCGCCCAGGCGGAAAGGCGCCAGGGCGCCCAGGCGGAAAAGAGGCGCCCTGGCGTAGGCGCCCATGCGCCAAAAGAGGCACCCAGGCGAAAAGGCGCCAGGGCGCCCAGGCGGAAAAGAGGCGCCCAGGCGGAATGGCGCCAGGGCACCCAGGCGGAAAAGAGGCGCCCAGGCGGAAAAGAGGCGCCCTGGCGTAGGCGCCCAGGCGCCAAAAGAGGCGCCAGGCGAAAAGGCGCCAGGGCCCCCAGGCGGAAAAGAGGCGCCCAGGCGAAAAAGAGGCGCCCTGGCGGAAAAGAGGCGCCCTGGCGTAGGCACCCAGGCGCCAAAAGAGGCACCCAGGCGAAAAGGCGCCAGGGCGCCCAGGCGGAAAAGAGGCGCCCAGGCGGAATGGCGCCAGGGCACCCAGGCGGAAAAGAGGCGCCCAGGCGAAAAAGAGGCGCCCAGGCGGAAAAGAGGCGCCCTGGCGTAGGCGCCCAGGCGCCAAAAGTGGCGCCCAGGCGAAAAGGCGCCAGGGCGCCCAGGCGAAGAGGCGCCAGGGCGCCCAGGTGGGAAAGAGGCGCCCAGGCGAAAAGGCGCCAGGGCGCCCAGGCAGAAAAGAGGCGCCCAGGCGAAAAAGAGGCGCCCAGGCAGAAAGGCGCCATGGCGCCCAGGCGGAAAAGAGGCGCCCTGGCCAGGCGGAAAAGAGGCGCCCAGGCGGAAAAGAGGTGCCCAGGCGAAAAAGAGTCGCCCAGGCCGAAAGGCGCCATGGCGCCCAGGCGGAAAAGAGGCGCCCACGCGAAAAGGCGCCAGGGCGCCAAGGCGGAAAACAGGCGCCCAGGCGGAAAGGTGCCAGGGCGCCCAGGCGGAAAAGAGGCGCCCAGGCGCGTGGGGGGCAAGGCGCCAGGCGCCAGGCACGCGCGGAGGCAAGGCGCCAGGCGCAAGGCGCCACGCGCGCGCGCGCGTGGGGGGCGAGGCGCCAGGCGCCAGGCGCCGGGCGCGCGTGGGGGGCAAGGCGCCAGGCGCCGGGCGCGCGCGCGTGGGGCGCCAGGCGCCTGGCGGGTGGGCGCCCCCAGGAAGGGGTGCTGGCGCGCGATGGGGTTGCGCCCGTACGGACCGTGTGACAGTACAGACACTTTGGCGAAACCTCCTGCCCGAAGCGATTTTAGGCGTTCGGCTAGGTAGGTGACCCGGTTTTTTTCGCGTTTCTCGGCCGCTAGCCCCTTTTTTCGCGTTTTCGTGCGCGCGCCCCTCTTGACCTCGCACGCGCGCCGCGCGTCGCGTCCTTGTCCTTGTCCGCGTCCGCGTTCGCGCGTGTCGGCGATCACGGGCCCCGTGCATGGCTCGTCTCTGTGGACCATCGCCCCGCTCTTGTCCCTCTTTCGTGTTTGTGTGGCGCCCCGCCCCGTGCACCATTGCCGGCTGGCAGCAAGGTGCCTAGCCCCCCTTGCCGCCAGGCCTGTCCACCCCAAGGTGCTAAAGCCGCCAGGCACCCGTGCCGCCGAACCGTGCGTCCGTAAGCCGCTGCACGTGCGGCGGCCGGCCATGCCCGTGCTATTGACCCTGTGTGACAGTACAGACACTTTGGCGAAACCTCCTGGCCGACGGGGTTTTTGCGCCCACCTAGGTAGGGCGACCCCTTTTTTTTCGTGTCGCCTGTCCGTGTGTCCCTTTTTCGCCTTTTTCGGGTTCGTGTTTTCGTGTGCCGCCAAAAGCAAGCCCTGCGCTCGTCCCGTCCCGCTTGACCCGTGCATCCGCCGGTGCTGGCCTGCAAAATGCCTGTGAGCGACGCACGTGACCAGCAGCCCAGGCGAGTGTGCACGGGTGGCAGGCGAAACGGGCGTGCGTGTCGCCAGTGTGTATGTCCCTTTTTCGCCTTTTTCGGGTTCGTGTTTTCGTGTGCCGCCAAAAGCAAGCCCTGCGCTCGTCCCGTCCCGCTTGACCCGTGCATCCGCCGGTGCTGGCCTGCAAAATGCCTATGAGCGACGCATGTGACCAGCAGCCCAGGCGAGTGTGCATGGGTGGCAGGCGAAACGGGCGCGCGTGTCGCCAGTGCGTATGTCCCTTTTT
>NW_027182276.1:50000-52500 GCF_029961685.1 Aristolochia californica
GAAAAGGCGCCCAAGCGCACATGCGAACAATCGTACAGGCGCCCGGGCGAAAAGGCGCCAAGACGCCCAGGCGAAAAGGCACCAGGGCGCACAGGCGCCAGGACGCCCAGGCGAAAAGGCGCCAGGGCGCCCAGGCGGAAAAGACGCGCCCAGGCGGAAAAGAGGCGCCCAGGCGAAAAGGCGCCAGGGCGCCCAGGCGGAAAAGAGGCGCCCAGGCGGAAACGAGGCGCCCAGGCGAAAAAGAGGCGCCCAGGCGAAAAAGAGGCGCCCAGGCGGAAAGGCGCCAGGGCGCCCAGGCGGAAAAGAGGCGCCCTGGCGTAGGCGCCCAGGCGCCAAAAGAGGCGCCAGGCGGAAAAGAGGCGCCCTGGCGTAGGCGCCCAGGCGCCAAAAGAGGCGCCAGGCGAAAAGGCGCCAGGGCGCCCAGGCGGAAAAGAGGCGCCCAGGCGGAATGGCGCCAGGGCGCCCAGGCGGAATGGCGCCAGGGCGCCCAGGCGGAATGGCGCCAGGGCGCCCAGGCGGAAAAGAGGCGCCCAGGCGAAAAAGAGGCGCCCAGGCGGAAAAGAGGCGCCCTGGCGTAGGCGCCCAGGCGCCAAAAGAGGCGCCAGGCGAAAAGGCGCCAGGGCGCCCAGGCGGAAAAGAGGCGCCCAGGCGGAATGGCGCCAGGGCGCCCAGGCGGAAAAGAGGCGCCCAGGCGAAAAAGAGGCGCCCAGGCGGAAAGGCGCCAGGGCGCCCAGGCGGAAAAGAGGCGCCCTGGCGTAGGCGCCCATGCGCCAAAAGAGGCACCCAGGCGAAAAGGCGCCAGGGCGCCCAGGCGGAAAAGAGGCGCCCAGGCGGAATGGCGCCAGGGCACCCAGGCGGAAAAGAGGCGCCCAGGCGGAAAAGAGGCGCCCTGGCGTAGGCGCCCAGGCGCCAAAAGAGGCGCCAGGCGAAAAGGCGCCAGGGCCCCCAGGCGGAAAAGAGGCGCCCAGGCGAAAAAGAGGCGCCCTGGCGGAAAAGAGGCGCCCTGGCGTAGGCACCCAGGCGCCAAAAGAGGCACCCAGGCGAAAAGGCGCCAGGGCGCCCAGGCGGAAAAGAGGCGCCCAGGCGGAATGGCGCCAGGGCACCCAGGCGGAAAAGAGGCGCCCAGGCGAAAAAGAGGCGCCCAGGCGGAAAAGAGGCGCCCTGGCGTAGGCGCCCAGGCGCCAAAAGTGGCGCCCAGGCGAAAAGGCGCCAGGGCGCCCAGGCGAAGAGGCGCCAGGGCGCCCAGGTGGGAAAGAGGCGCCCAGGCGAAAAGGCGCCAGGGCGCCCAGGCAGAAAAGAGGCGCCCAGGCGAAAAAGAGGCGCCCAGGCAGAAAGGCGCCATGGCGCCCAGGCGGAAAAGAGGCGCCCTGGCCAGGCGGAAAAGAGGCGCCCAGGCGGAAAAGAGGTGCCCAGGCGAAAAAGAGTCGCCCAGGCCGAAAGGCGCCATGGCGCCCAGGCGGAAAAGAGGCGCCCACGCGAAAAGGCGCCAGGGCGCCAAGGCGGAAAACAGGCGCCCAGGCGGAAAGGTGCCAGGGCGCCCAGGCGGAAAAGAGGCGCCCAGGCGCGTGGGGGGCAAGGCGCCAGGCGCCAGGCACGCGCGGAGGCAAGGCGCCAGGCGCAAGGCGCCACGCGCGCGCGCGCGTGGGGGGCGAGGCGCCAGGCGCCAGGCGCCGGGCGCGCGTGGGGGGCAAGGCGCCAGGCGCCGGGCGCGCGCGCGTGGGGCGCCAGGCGCCTGGCGGGTGGGCGCCCCCAGGAAGGGGTGCTGGCGCGCGATGGGGTTGCGCCCGTACGGACCGTGTGACAGTACAGACACTTTGGCGAAACCTCCTGCCCGAAGCGATTTTAGGCGTTCGGCTAGGTAGGTGACCCGGTTTTTTTCGCGTTTCTCGGCCGCTAGCCCCTTTTTTCGCGTTTTCGTGCGCGCGCCCCTCTTGACCTCGCACGCGCGCCGCGCGTCGCGTCCTTGTCCTTGTCCGCGTCCGCGTTCGCGCGTGTCGGCGATCACGGGCCCCGTGCATGGCTCGTCTCTGTGGACCATCGCCCCGCTCTTGTCCCTCTTTCGTGTTTGTGTGGCGCCCCGCCCCGTGCACCATTGCCGGCTGGCAGCAAGGTGCCTAGCCCCCCTTGCCGCCAGGCCTGTCCACCCCAAGGTGCTAAAGCCGCCAGGCACCCGTGCCGCCGAACCGTGCGTCCGTAAGCCGCTGCACGTGCGGCGGCCGGCCATGCCCGTGCTATTGACCCTGTGTGACAGTACAGACACTTTGGCGAAACCTCCTGGCCGACGGGGTTTTTGCGCCCACCTAGGTAGGGCGACCCCTTTTTTTTCGTGTCGCCTGTCCGTGTGTCCCTTTTTCGCCTTTTTCGGGTTCGTGTTTTCGTGTGCCGCCAAAAGCAAGCCCTGCGCTCGTCCCGTCCCGCTTGACCCGTGCATCCGCCGGTGCTGGCCTGCAAAATGCCTGTGAGCGACGCACGTGACCAGCAGCCCAGGCGAGTGTGCACG
>NW_027182276.1:82500-85000 GCF_029961685.1 Aristolochia californica
AAGAGGCGCCCTGGCGTAGGCGCCCAGGCGCCAAAAGAGGCGCCAGGCGAAAAGGCGCCAGGGCGCCCAGGCGGAAAAGAGGCGCCCAGGCGGAATGGCGCCAGGGCGCCCAGGCGGAAAAGAGGCGCCCAGGCGAAAAAGAGGCGCCCAGGCGGAAAAGAGGCGCCCTGGCGTAGGCGCCCAGGCGCCAAAAGAGGCGCCAGGCGAAAAGGCGCCAGGGCGCCCAGGCGGAAAAGAGGCGCCCAGGCGGAATGGCGCCAGGGCGCCCAGGCGGAAAAGAGGCGCCCAGGCGAAAAAGAGGCGCCCAGGCGGAAAGGCGCCAGGGCGCCCAGGCGGAAAAGAGGCGCCCTGGCGTAGGCGCCCATGCGCCAAAAGAGGCACCCAGGCGAAAAGGCGCCAGGGCGCCCAGGCGGAAAAGAGGCGCCCAGGCGGAATGGCGCCAGGGCACCCAGGCGGAAAAGAGGCGCCCAGGCGGAAAAGAGGCGCCCTGGCGTAGGCGCCCAGGCGCCAAAAGAGGCGCCAGGCGAAAAGGCGCCAGGGCCCCCAGGCGGAAAAGAGGCGCCCAGGCGAAAAAGAGGCGCCCTGGCGGAAAAGAGGCGCCCTGGCGTAGGCACCCAGGCGCCAAAAGAGGCACCCAGGCGCCAAAAGAGGCACCCAGGCGAAAAGGCGCCAGGGCGCCCAGGCGGAAAAGAGGCGCCCAGGCGGAATGGCGCCAGGGCACCCAGGCGGAAAAGAGGCGCCCAGGCGAAAAAGAGGCGCCCAGGCGGAAAAGAGGCGCCCTGGCGTAGGCGCCCAGGCGCCAAAAGTGGCGCCCAGGCGAAAAGGCGCCAGGGCGCCCAGGCGAAGAGGCGCCAGGGCGCCCAGGTGGGAAAGAGGCGCCCAGGCGAAAAGGCGCCAGGGCGCCCAGGCAGAAAAGAGGCGCCCAGGCGAAAAAGAGGCGCCCAGGCAGAAAGGCGCCATGGCGCCCAGGCGGAAAAGAGGCGCCCTGGCCAGGCGGAAAAGAGGCGCCCAGGCGGAAAAGAGGTGCCCAGGCGAAAAAGAGTCGCCCAGGCCGAAAGGCGCCATGGCGCCCAGGCGGAAAAGAGGCGCCCACGCGAAAAGGCGCCAGGGCGCCAAGGCGGAAAACAGGCGCCCAGGCGGAAAGGTGCCAGGGCGCCCAGGCGGAAAAGAGGCGCCCAGGCGCGTGGGGGGCAAGGCGCCAGGCGCCAGGCACGCGCGGAGGCAAGGCGCCAGGCGCCGGGCGCGCGTGGGGGGCAAGGCGCCAGGCGCCGGGCGCGCGCGCGTGGGGCGCCAGGCGCCTGGCGGGTGGGCGCCCCCAGGAAGGGGTGCTGGCGCGCGATGGGGTTGCGCCCGTACGGACCGTGTGACAGTACAGACACTTTGGCGAAACCTCCTGCCCGAAGCGATTTTAGGCGTTCGGCTAGGTAGGTGACCCGGTTTTTTTCGCGTTTCTCGGCCGCTAGCCCCTTTTTTCGCGTTTTCGTGCGCGCGCCCCTCTTGACCTCGCACGCGCGCCGCGCGTCGCGTCCTTGTCCTTGTCCGCGTCCGCGTTCGCGCGTGTCGGCGATCACGGGCCCCGTGCATGGCTCGTCTCTGTGGACCATCGCCCCGCTCTTGTCCCTCTTTCGTGTTTGTGTGGCGCCCCGCCCCGTGCACCATTGCCGGCTGGCAGCAAGGTGCCTAGCCCCCCTTGCCGCCAGGCCTGTCCACCCCAAGGTGCTAAAGCCGCCAGGCACCCGTGCCGCCGAACCGTGCGTCCGTAAGCCGCTGCACGTGCGGCGGCCGGCCATGCCCGTGCTATTGACCCTGTGTGACAGTACAGACACTTTGGCGAAACCTCCTGGCCGACGGGGTTTTTGCGCCCACCTAGGTAGGGCGACCCCTTTTTTTTCGTGTCGCCTGTCCGTGTGTCCCTTTTTCGCCTTTTTCGGGTTCGTGTTTTCGTGTGCCGCCAAAAGCAAGCCCTGCGCTCGTCCCGTCCCGCTTGACCCGTGCATCCGCCGGTGCTGGCCTGCAAAATGCCTGTGAGCGACGCACGTGACCAGCAGCCCAGGCGAGTGTGCACGGGTGGCAGGCGAAACGGGCGTGCGTGTCGCCAGTGTGTATGTCCCTTTTTCGCCTTTTTCGGGTTCGTGTTTTCGTGTGCCGCCAAAAGCAAGCCCTGCGCTCGTCCCGTCCCGCTTGACCCGTGCATCCGCCGGTGCTGGCCTGCAAAATGCCTATGAGCGACGCATGTGACCAGCAGCCCAGGCGAGTGTGCATGGGTGGCAGGCGAAACGGGCGCGCGTGTCGCCAGTGCGTATGTCCCTTTTTCGGGTTCGTGTTTTCGTGTGCCACCAAAAGCAAGCCTTGCGCTCGTCCCGTCCCGCTTGACCCGTGCATCCGCCGGTGCTGGCCTGCAAAATGCCTGTGAGCGACGCATGTGACCAGCTGCCCAGGCGAGTGTGCACGGGTGGCAGGCGAAACGGGCGTGTCGCCAGTGCGTATGTCCCTTTTTTGC
>NW_027182277.1:0-12500 GCF_029961685.1 Aristolochia californica
GTGCGTAAAGGGCATTGTATAAGTATATCCAGATATAGCTATCTAGTTATCTGCATATCCCATCTTTTCGGGGTGCTATATGAGAATTTCCAATTTAGATTCAACTTATTCAATAGAAAAATATTCAATGCAAAATGAAAGCACGACAATTCCCTATAAGATAAGGTGGATAGGACTAGGTATGCGTGTAACAATTTCTGTTCGAGGGTTTACATATACACATATATGTTGTTATAATTTAAATTGAAAACAATTGATACTGATTAGTCGTGTATCAACTTTTATCTTTTCTTATGTTATTAATTTCATTATTAAGGTAAGGAAAGAAAACGTTAGATCCAAATCCAAGAACTGTTCATGAATTCACAGGAAATAATTAATGGTTCCAATTTACTCTGAATTTTGGACTCTGTGCCTAGAAAGATTGATTTTTGAAGCTTAAAGCAATCAAACTCAAGCGCGTTAGCGCAACGCGCGCGCAGCGCTCAGCCCGTTGCTTGTTTATCAAGAAACCTCTTTCAGAGTGGGACCTCTGAAAAGAAGACCTCCTCATCCACGTGGAAAAAGTCAGGAAGAGGGCCTGGATCTGTCAATTCGACTTTCAAAACCTGAATTCCCAAGTTTCTCCCCTCCTTCTGATTAATCGATAGGTCAAGTGCATTGTGATTGGTCCCTCAGGGAATAGGGACTAAAAAAGAAAATGCTTGGGGAGGATTGGAAATCTTTGTATCAAAAAGCGCCATCCTCGTCATTCTTTCCAACCGGGAAAGGACAGGAAACGGTAGACTGATATAAATAGCTCCTTCTTGGAAGATCAATTAAAAAAGATTTAGGCATTCCTTAAAGGGGATCAGCAGCTCTAGTAGGGTCGACTCTGTCTGGTAGCGCACCGCACCCATCTGTTAACCAATGCGCCCTACCCGATATATAGAGCCATTTCATGAAACTATTTCATATATCAAAAAGCCTGTCTCTAAGACGAGACAAAGAAAGGAATACAGATCATCGAGTAGTCACAACCTACCTCTACAAGCTTTTACAGTTCATTTGTAAAGCCTTGCCCAATTTAGTTATTCTCGATCACCAGATTGAGTTTTTCAACAAAGGAGAAAGAGCAAATCGGAAAACTTTATAGTTAGCTTGTACTCGTGAGGCGCTAGCTTCTCCAATGCAAGTATCAAGCTGATAGGCGCTAGGTTTCCCTTTGGGTAGCGAGGGAGAGTAAGCGCTTCGCTTAGCTCATGTGGGTCAAAGAATTAACATAATAATAGGTCCAGCTGCCCATTCCAGGATAGGCCAATCCTTTACCATGCTATGTCCAGGATGTTGAAGCTGTGGAAACCTTCAATTGCATTGAACCTGCTTTCGTTGATGATTTTCTGTAACATTCTCAAATAGGATGAAACTTGTCGATGTCAAACAAAAGAAAGGGGAGCAGCATGTGTAGCTCTTCGACCAGGTAGTTAACTCACTTAGAGAACCTTAACGAATGAAAGATTTGCCTATCAACCCTATTAGCTACTCCACTATATGAATGGGCTCGTATCCCATAGCCCGCCTAAATTTGAGTACGGAAGAGTACGGCCCTCCATCCTCATCTCAGTTAGGGCAGAGCATACATACTAAAAGCGAGTACATACAATGAGACAAATGCGCATTTCTTTCAAAACTTCCCACATTCGGAGCAAAGGCAGGATCCACTCAAACAGAATAGAGCTTGCTACTGGGTGGGGTGTGAGCTCGCTCCAGCCGAGCGAAACACCGCATGACTTTGTTCCATAACCAGCTGCTGTTCCTATTCTTCAGAGGAGAGGAAGTTAGTGAACGGAGGAGGGCACGTCGGCTTTCAAAGGTCAGGGACTACGGTAAAGGACCGGTTGCTGTTGTTCATCAAGTCGAACCGGAAGAAGTCAGATTTAGTATGAACCAACGAGCCAAAGGTTTATGCTCGCCACGGGAAGCAGGTATTCGCTTGTCAGCTCTAGCCTTCCCTTGCCTTGCCTTCCTTTTGACCCATGTGGATTCTAAACCGTCGCCTTCCCCAGCTTGTTCTCTGTCTGTGGTTACCCTATTCTGGCTAACAGCCTATTTGTACTAACAGGACCAGGACCAGAACTTCTTGTTTCCTCGTCTGGGCCGGCTTATTCAAATAATGCCTGAAATGCTGGCTATATAACCGCATCAGCAGCTGGTTCCAGGCCAACTTGAAAAGTAGGATATCTTTCGGGTAGGAATAGAGGCTCTTGGATTAGAGGGCAATCATTCAGTAGCGAGTCGATCCACAGAAAGCGAGGGATTCATTCCAAAAGGAGTAGGTCATCATCACGGCCACCCACCGATATGCCGAGGGAATCTGATACTGGCCAGGAATCGAGCCTTGCCTTTATGCTCAAAATACTGGGTTTTTGTCTATTATATTATACATATCGATATGAGGTCAAGGAATAAGGGTGAGTGGTCCATTCCGTCATCAGCTCTTAGGAGATGCAGTAAAGGATATCCAGCTAGGGGAGGGAAGGCTGGTTTGACCAATAGTCATCAGCTAGTCAGGTATGAAAGGAGGGGTGACTCGACTGATAAGGTTATCAGGAATCTCAATAGATGGGCGGAAAGGGGAATAAGTTCCCGGGATAAGTGGGAACATTGCGTCATTCATCACTTCTTTCCGGTTGGTATTCCCGGGTCGCATCGAACAGTCTCTTATCTTTGGATTCAAAAAGCACTTCACCGAAAGGCGGGGATGAAAACTCCTCGCTCAGCAAGAGATGTCTTTCACCGGCTATTGATCTCCTACCCATCCGGAGGGAAGGATCTTGCTTAGTCTTATCTTAGTCCGATTCTGTCGCCGGTTCAGGTGGAGCGGGGAAGCGTTCAATCAGCGGTAGGAGATAGGAGATGACATCCACTCGTCAAGTACTAATCTCTCGCCAACTCCTCGATACGATATAAGAACTGGTTATTCCCGGATAGCAGTCTCCACGACCGGTGTCTTGGAGGTGGATGGATACTATCTTGCTAAGGATAGAGTTGTGGAATGTAGATATCCCGTGAAGTAGGAATGCGAGCTGACCCCGGCAGGTAAACTTTCATACCGGAGATTCCGATTGAAGAGGTGGAGGTATGAATCTCTTTGACCGGACTTGAATGGACATGCGATTCGGTGCTGCAACTCCGGGTTGCTCTTAAGAATTCTCTTCTAGCTTAAGTATCGGAGGAATAGGTACTGTACTGCTTTACTCAGTATGGCTGATACGAGGGCTCCCTAATCTAATATTGAAATTCTTAGTATTACTAATCTCAGTCAAAAATTGGATTATTTGATACTTCTCGCTCAGACAAAGCAAACCTATAGTCATCCGAGATGTCAACAACGCTCGGCATGAAACAGGAGAGAAATCCACCGTCCCTGCCCTAACCTAACGCGGAACCTCTTAGCGAACTCAAACGCCCCTGTCTCCGAAATGAGGGATTTCTCTTCCGAAATCTTAACCCGGAAAGACAATGAGCGTATTCTCGAGCGACCTCGCTGTCCCCGATGACAACATCGTAACCAAGGATAGCGTAATACCGAAAACGGAGGGCCTCGGCGAACTTCTTTCATTAATGAAGCGAAGCAACGCGGCCGGCCCCCCAATTCTCAACCCCGACCTACACAAGTTGTTTTAGAACCCACATTTTGAAAAGTTCTGTTAGGTTCTTAGTAGCAGTCGGCGACCTTTTTTTCTTCTTTTACTTCACATAGCTTTTCGTCTCCTTGATAGCTGGAAGTTCTCCAAAAGTATGAAAAGCTGGAGGACTTTGTACCATCCATTCCGGTGTGGTTGGATTCTGTTCAACAGCCCAAGGACTTGGAGCACATCTTTTGTTGTTTCCACTGCTTGAAGTGATTGTTACGACCACGAAGAAACGACGAATCCCAACTACGGATATATAAGGGCCAGAACTGCTAAGGGCATTCCATCCAGCGTAAGCATCTGGATAATCTGGAATGCGACGTGGCATACCCGAAAGCCCTAAGAAATGCATGGGAAAGAGGGTCGGATTAACCCCGAAAAAAGTGATCCAAAAATGGATTTGACCTAAAGTTTCAGGGTATGTCCGACCAAAGATTTTACCCACCCAATAGTGAAATCCTGCAAATAAAGCAAAAACGGCTCCCATAGAAAGTACATAATGGAAATGTGCAACCACATAATAAGTATCATGTAGAGCAATGTCTAGCCCAGAATTTGCCGGGACTATTCCAGTGAGTCCTCCTATGGTGAACAAAAAGATGAACCCTACAGCAAATAACATGGGTGTTTTGTATTGTATTGAACCTCCCCACATGGTAGCGATCCAACTAAAGATTTTGATTCCTGTGGGGACAGCTATGATCATGGTAGCTGCGGTGAAGTAGGCACGCGTATCAACGTCTAAGCCCACAGTAAACATATGATGAGCCCGAACAAGAAATCCAGGAACACCTATACTGATCATGGCATAAACCATGCCTAGATACCCGAAGACCGGTTTTCCCGAAAAAGTCGATACGATATGACTTATGATACCGGATCCAGGCAGAATGGGAATATACACCTCTGGATGACCGAAGAACCAAAAGAGATGCTGGTATAATATGGGGTCTCCCCCTCCTGCGGGATCAGAAAAGGTTGTATTAAAGTTTCGATCGGTTAATAACATGGTAATTGCCCCTGCCAGTACCGGAAGTGATAATAAAAGTAGGAATGCTGTCACTAGAACGGACCACACAAAGAGGGGTGATCTATGCATAGTCATTCCAGGTCCACGCATGTTGGAAATAGTTGTTATAAAATTGATAGAACCTAAAATTGATGAAACACCTGATAGATGAGGACTAGAAATTGCTGAATCAACTGCTCCTCCAGAATGGCTGGTAATACCACTTAAGGGCGGATAGACCGTCCACCCAGTGCCGCTACCCACTTCTACTAAGGCTGGGCTTAATAGGAGCAAGAGACTTGGTGGCAACAACCAGAATGAAATATTATTTGATCGTGGAAATGCCATGTCAGGTGCACCTATCAGAATCGGAACAGACCAATTACCAGATCCACCTATCATAGCCGGCATAACCATAAAAAAGATCATTAAAAAGGCGTGAGCCGTTATTAAAACATTATAAAGTTGATGATTCCCACCAAGAATTTGATCGCCGGGTCGTGCTAATTCCATACGAATCAGTACTGAGAAGCATGTGCCCATCACTCCAGCAATGGCACCGAAGATGAAATAGAGAGTCCCTATATCCTTGTGGTTAGTGGAGAACAGCCATCGGACCGGATTTGTCGTCAAATTGAGATTCTTTCGCTTTATTCCTTATCAGAGAGGGGCCCCTTAGCTTAGTAAGCGGGGCTTATTTAAACGAAACCCCAATTGGAATGGGGTGCAGTTGTTTTAGGTCTTCTCTAATGGAGGACATACAACTGCTAGTCCGGGAAAAGACTGTTCAAGGAACTAAAGACCCGTCGTACGGAACCCAACATTCGACTTACTATCCTGTTCCAGCTGGGATGCGCGCGCCTTAGACTAGCGCACAAGCCCCAAGTAGTAATAGGCGCCGTAGGCTCTCTGTATACTAGGGGCGGAGCACCAAGTAGTAATAGGCGCCGTAGGCTCTCTTACTACAAGGGGCGGAGCACCAAGTAGTAATAGGGGGCACTTGCTGCCATACGCACACTTCGCACACGCCCGCGGGCGTGTGCTTAGAGTGCCCCAAGGCCCTCTTTCGATTTTGGGCCCTTTAGGCACCTTATAGCAATAGTGGCACACTGCTGGTTCGGTGGCAGCAGAGGCCGCGTAAAGGCGCTTTATAGCCCTATTGCGTAAAGGAGCCCAACCAAAGCGGGCCCAAAGTAGCAATAGAGCGAGAAGCGCACCTATCAAGCGCCTTATAACAATAGGGCAGGCTTGAAGCGTGCTACCTTGGGCGAGGGTTGGTGTGGCCATGCGGGCAAGCGAGAAGCGCGCTTTAAAGGGGCGCTTATAACAATAGGGCAAGCTTTTGACGCGTGCGTAAAGGGACGTCAGTAATGCTTGACGCTCCTATTGCGATTGTAGGCTTGAGGCTTTCTACCTGATAGCAAGAGTGCGATAAGCGCATTACCTTAGGCGAGGGTTGGTGTGGCCATGCGGGGGGCGAGAAGCGCGCGTCAGGTGCGTAGCCCTGTAGCAATAGAGCCGTGAGGCGCGCGTCAGGTGCATAGCCCTGTAGCAATAGAGCTTGACGCGCGAGAGGGGCATGTGCGCATGGCAGCAAGTGGGCTTTCGCGCCTTTATGGCTTGGGGGGCCTTAGGGCTTGTGCGCTAGCTTACGCGGGCTCAATCCGTAGGTCAGGGCTCCGCTCACTGGGTCCGTTCTTCTTCTTATATATACGCGATTCCTCGTTGGTGATCTATCTTGCTTGCGAGACTTCCGGTCCGGGCGCAGAAATGAGAAAGCAGCCAGCCCATATGATATTGAGGATGAGAATGACATTGATCAGGCAGGATAGGTGTTGCGTTCGAGATAGATAGATGAAAAGAAACTCTCGGAGCACCACTAGGCTTCACACAAACCCAATGTTTCTCGGCCTGATATCACTCGAGGCTACTTTCCGCCTCTCTCTTCTCTCCTTTAACAAGAAAAAACCACGCTAACTTATGCTTTCTGTGTTCGTTCGCCTTAACTACGTGATAACTGAATTTATATATAAAGAAAGAAATTTGAATATATACGAAGGCCTTTCCTTAGTAGTTTTAAGGTAGCCATGGTTCAAAGAAAGGCGTGGATCTAAGGTAGCGGTAGCCTTACCTTAGTCTCAGATAGATGGTCGCCCCTAGTAGTAGTAAGTGAGTTCCTTAGTACTATCTGGACGGACGGACTGGATGTGCGCTCCTAATTCCTACAGTGACCAGAGTAGATGTGAGCCCTTAGACTCTAAATTATAGCACTACGTGAACACTAATAGCAAGACATTAAAAAAAAACAGAAATTGTATAATTCCTTTGACTCAGATGGCACACCTGGCAGAGGAGGTTGCTGTGCTGAGGAGGGCGATCAGTCATGGCGCAAATGATTCAGGCCAACAAGCAAGTCAGGGTGCCAGAGCCGAGAGTGTACACCGGGACCAGAGACGCTCAGGTGCTAAAAGGAAAGGGGCTCTGGGACATGGAGCCATACCTGTCGATGCTGCGTTTGAGCGAGGAGGCTAAGGCGCAGATGGCTGCAATGTACCTCGATGCGGACGCAAAGCTATGGTGGAAAACCAAAGTCGAAGAGATGGACTGTGGCCGCTGTTCAATCCGGTCATGGCAGGAGTTGAAGGCCGAGCTGAAGGCACAGTTCATGCCTGGCAACGTGTCCTGGATGGGTTTTGCAGGCACTGTTCAATCTGAAGCCGGTGCGGTGCGAGATGAATGTAAATCAAGTCGTTATTGATGCTGGATATAAAAAAAAGCCTTTGTTAGTTTGCCGAGGAGGACAAGCTATTCTTCATTCAGGGGCTTTCGCACACTTCTAGCGCACAAGCCCCAAGTAGTAATAGGCGCCTACGGCTCTCTGTAGTAAAGAGGCTACGCACCTTGTAGTAAGAGGGGAAATGAAACTATTAGCCTAAAAAACCCAACAATAGAGCGAGCAAAGCAGTACACTGAAAGCAGTGCACAGAGAGCAGTTCCGTAGCAGTGGTAGGGCTGTAGCTGTTCTCTCTTCCTTTCCCTAGCGGTAGTAGAGCTAGAAAGAGACAAAGCTACAAAGAGAAGTGCTTTTAAGGAGCTACGCAAAAGAAAAGCGGTGAAAAGCAGTACAGTAGGTCAAGCAGTAGAGGCAGTTCCTCCGCTAAGGTAGTATAGCTGTTCTCTTCTCACTTGCCTAGAGGGATTAGCTATAAGAAGCAAGACAAGCTCAATACAGAGCTAACTAAGCAGTAGCCACCTGAAGACAGAAGAGCACCTGAATAAAGAGCCAACCATCTGACGAGTAAAGAGCTAACTATTTAACGAGTAGCATCTCTTTAGTGTCTAACCCTCTCGGAGTTGTATACAAAGATTTTGACCTCAAGCTATAGCGAGAAAAGGTTCTTAAAGGCCTCTAAACGCTCTTATACGGGGACTTATCCTGTTTTATTTATGCTTAGCTCGACAATCCCAGAACAGCAGAAATGGTAGCTTACTGACATTGCAAGTAGTTTCCTTTGAGAGGTTTCCCCTTGAGCTTGTTGATTCCCTACTCCTATACGTAGAGCTAGGAGTTGTTCCTCACCTACAAGTAGTAGAGCTAGTAGAAGTTGTTCTTCACCTCAAGAGAGAAGGTGCTTCACTTCACTTCATAGCGTTGAGCTACACAAGGAAGAGTCAATTTTCTTGGTTGGGAAATAGGTGCTTTTCAATAGCGAGTTGTATTGTCGATTAGCAAGCAGGACCTAGCAAGGAGTGGAGTGGCTATGATAGGTTTCCTTGAGGTTGTTTCTTCCCTTTTGCAAGTAGAGCTAGTCTATCCCAGCAAGCTTCAAAAGAAGGCCCCTGCAGTCAAATAGGCCTCCTCTGTAGTAAAGGTGCGCAGCCCCTTGTAGTAAGAGAGCCTACGGCGCCTCTGTAGTAAAGGTGCGCAGCCCCTTGTAGTAAGAGAGCCTACGGCGCCTCTTACTACAAGGGGCGTGTGCGCTGTGCCCGCCCATTCTGTCTCGCCCGCCTGCCGGCCCATGAATTCTTCAGAACGGGCCGGGCGGACGGGAAACGTCGAAGAAGTGCCTCGACGCGCCTTTCCACTACTTTGACTCCTTTTATGCAATTATGAACTCCACTTGACTTTCTCGATTCCAATGCAACTTATCCTTTTGGAGCTGACGTAACAAACTACGCGAGCCGGACGACGAAGCCAACAGAAATCCTATCCGAATACAAAAAAGAAAAGGCAGAAACATTATGGTGGTATACCAGCCGCCTGTTCTGGAACTTCCAGTTCCAATCGGAGCATATAGATCCGTAAATGGATTTGTATGTATAGCCACTTCAGTCGTGCTCGTCGTTTCTCGAATGGAAAAAAAGTATCTTTTTTCTGGGAACATGGTCAACCAGAAATTCTTATGAAAGCGATTCTTCATCCACCGATGCAGAAAATGCTCCAGTTTTCCATTCTCATATGAGGCCGGAAAGTTTATTGGCAACAGGTCGGCACGAAGTGCTGAATCATGCTCAAACATGAGCCGATCGTTCGTTAGGGACGGAAAATAGATCATCAAATTCCCACAAATGGAATGAGAAGTGGGTCCATGTAAATGATCGAGACCTCGCAAACAACAACGCTCCTTCCCCATATGGAGTTCGGAACCCAAAGGCAATCGTTGAGTGAACTGTATCTTCTTCGTGTTAGTTGACCTAAGCCGCACCATTACAGCTGGGGTGGGGCTCGGCCTCCGAACCGTACGTGGGACGAGTTTCTGCCTCATACAGCTCGGGCCGAAGACCGGGGGAAGTTTAGGAGAGATGGTCCGACCCAGCAGCTGCCGGTCGGGACGGACAGGAAACGGGGCTCCGCTTGCTTCTTCACAAGCTCCGCCCCCCCAAAAAAACCGACCCTATAGCGCTAGCGCTTCGCGTTCTTTCTATTCCATCCCATTCCATTCCGGGATAGGCGGCTAATACTAATCTAAATTGTAAAGTAGTCGTCGTCTGACCAATCGGCTCGGACACCAGACCGCTAGCGCACAAGCCCTAAGGCACTTGCAGCCCATTCTGTCTCGCCCTAAATGGAATGGCTCTCTTAGTTACGCTGCGCCCCGACCCGAGTCCCCACGTCCGCTTTTCTCCGCCCGCAACACTTGAAGTTGGCTTTGCCAACACAACATTAGGGCCGTCCCCTTCATTCTATGCTGACCCCGGCCCGGGCTGGCTTTTTGGGAAGCCCGTTCCCACCGCGCTCACGGCCCGGCTGGCCTGCCTGCGGTAGTGGGAATTCTCCCGTTCCCTGGTCAAAGGGTTGGTTGGATGCGGGATCTACTCCACGAGGAGCGGTACGGACGTAGATGATATCATCACGACCTCTCTTTTCGTACCGCTAGGGATGCTTAACGCCACTTCGCCAACTGGCGTTACCTGCGCTTTCGTCTCTCTCAGTGTGGTCAGCACTGGGTGTTTCCGAGCTGCGAGGCTTACACCCATTCGCATTAGTTCATCCAAAGTTCCTTACCTTATGCACGAATTTAGGAATAAGCCATCTTCCTATCAAGGTTAAGGAGTCAACTGAGCATCTCAGCGGCGGGATTGAATACCCGGATTGAATCAGAGTTCACGCCGCCCGCCCTGAACAAATGGGAGGCGTGGGCCACAGGTCGCACATAAGCCGCCGGGTCGCACGACAGAAGAACACCCAACATAAAGATGCACACTCCTCCATGTGAAATATGAATCCTCATTGGAGCTTTTTGGTAGTAGTCGTGACCAACAGCCATCAGCAGTCGGCTCGTTGGTAAGGCGAGAGCTTCAAGCCCGATTTCTTGTGGCACACCCCCCACACAAGCACCACCCGAGGAAGGGGGGACGGGGAAAGCTACAGGCCCAAAACCTTCGACCCTTCTTTCTAAATGGGGGTGCCCGGGGCACCTCATCTTGTCATTTCGTCGTTGCTCATTCCCGTTAGGCCGAAGTGTTTGGCGTTTCCTTCTCCGCGCCCGCTCACGCTTCGCTGACCTATCGCGTGGTAAAGAGAAGAGAGTACGAAAGAATAGTAAACAGAGCACACCGCAGAAAGATGAGAAATATGACAAGTCCCCCATGGATTCGAGAAGAAGGAAATTCAGAAGGGGAACGAAACGAAATGAAGCGTTTCTAGCTCTAGTTTCGGATGAGCTTCTCCCAATTATGTCTGGGAATAGAATAGGGCGACTTGCTCTGACCAACACTCCACTTTTGGCTCTGTCCATGGAGCGTATGAATTTCCTGGAATGTAGATAGACCAAAAAAGGGAATTCAGGGATAGGAATAGGAATTATAGTACCATTGGAAGAAGGGGCACCTGTGGGAACATCTCTACTGACGAACCATTTCAATAGTACGGGTGCTGCCGTGCCACGAGGCACGACCATGGAAGTAATGAAAAAGAAGAAGTTCTGTAGTTGGACCATTGATTCGATTCCGTTCTATTTTCGCTTCTCCAGAGAAGATGAGACGCTAAAAATGAAAGTGTTCGCAACGCATACCGAAAGGGTACCAATGAAGCCGACTATTAATGACTAGTTCGAACACTTTAAGCGGTTTGATCCCTTATTTGATAAGACCGATCTTTTTAGTATGACACAAAACCAAACCGAAATAGTTCGGAGCCAACAAGCAACGGCCCGCATGGCCACACCAACCCTCGCGTTAGCGCAGCCGTTTGATTGCTCCCCCTAATCCCTATGAAAAAGATCGATCAGCTGGAAATCTCGCTTAAAGTACCAAGAGAAGCTTAAACAGTATCTCAAAAAGAAAGAAGAATTAATTGAATAAAATAAAAAGAAGAAGTCATGAAGAAGTTCCAAATGAGAGATTTTGCGTATATATAATATATACAAGGATTGGCTCCGCCAAAGTAGTGCTTCATGAGCGAGGCGGCATCTCTTTTCGCCCTTATTTGTGTTTGTGCGTGCATCTTTCTTTCCTTTTAGCTTTCCGCTGGTTAAGAACCAACAAACAACCTTTGTTTTCGTGTAGTTCTGTTCTGCACAACTTGTACATTGTACAGGAAGGACTTGCCGCTAGCGCACTGCTGGGGCCCAAGTGCTTGCTGTCTGGAGAGATTCATTTTCTCGGATTCAATAATGTCTCCACTAGAGAAATTCACTTCTTTCACATGGCTACGTAACAAAGTCTTATGGGGTCTTATTCATGTTATCACATATTTGATCTTTCTGACTTTATTGAAGCTATACATCGTTGATGCATATGCATTCCATCTTCCTGAAGTGCCAGATTTCATAATGGAAGAAGCGGACGCCTCCGTCTGATTTAATGGATGTGAGTGAGAGTGAGCCGGATCCAGCCTTTGCTGGAGTTCCCGAGCGCGACCCTCAGCAACACTTTTCCTCGTTAGTTGATAACATAACTTCAATTATACTAAACCTCTTATCCTCCTCCTCGGGATATGATCGAGCGGAGGAGATGAAAGAATGTATAATGGAGATTATGGAATGGGGGCCCACCCTGCAGGATCCTCACCACCTTGGTGTGGAGGAGAATATCGAGGAGGCCTACTTCATCCTAACGACTCTTTTTCAAAAGGGCGAAGAGGCTCCTTTTTATAAAGAAGTCGTTAGTTTTATAAAGAATCCGGACTGAAGAAGGCCGGACTGTCGGTTCGTCGAAGGGCGGGGGTTTCCGAGCTCAATGATCCTCCACAAGACTCATTTTTTTAGCGATTCCACATTCATTAGTATCAATCACGGTGTTCAGCTGACTTGCACTGATAGACCCCTATTGTATTGGAATTAGGCGCCCCATCTTTTGACTGTTGTCAACTAATC
>NW_027182277.1:15000-30000 GCF_029961685.1 Aristolochia californica
AAGACAGATCGATCTTAAGAAGATCATTGCCCACTCCCCAGTAGCCCATATGAATCTGGTGACTATGGGTATGTCTAGTCGGGCGGCGGCCGTTAGGTCACCTATTTTGAGTTATGGACACACAAGGCCAAAACATGTGTGCCGGGCGTGCGACCCATCAACCTACTAGCAATGGGGGAGAAAACATAGCATGTCGCAACAAAAGCTTGATTCGAGGCGTCAGCAAAACACAGCCGTCTGTTCCAAAAACTAAACCCCCTTAGCGCCCCGGGACGGGAGTGAGGGACGGTCCTACGCGCAGGCAGCTGCAGAGGCAGCCTGCCTATAAAGCGCCTTATAACAATAGGGCCCAATAGGGCAAGCGCCTAAGCGCCTATTGCGACTTTGGGCGTGTGCTAGCCTAGCGCACAAGCCGCCGGGCACTCTAAGCCAACGAAGTCTGCGGCTTGAAGCGCCTATCGCTACAAGGGCGTTTCAAAAAGTGCCCCTCTTACTACTTAGGGCTTGTGCGCTAGACGAGGTCAGAATCTAATCTTTCTGTTGGCTTTCCAATTCATTCGTGAATAAGAAAGAAAGGGCTAGAAGCGAGCGCTTCTAGCTGCTTCGCCTGCTTCTTATTATGGCGTGGCGGAAATGAACGAAAAGCGAGATGAACGTGCTATTTTCAAATCGATTGATAGATGGCCTGATCTGTTCTGATAGATCGAAAGAGTAGGAATGGATAGAGAGGGAATCTATCAATAATAAGGGGAAAGATACTCAATAGATCAATAGATCGAAAGAGGATATCGCACTATTATGGATCCATCAGAAAGAAGATATGTATCTGATGGAGTCTACATCGTACGTAGAGCGCCCAAGCGCTTTTTGGGCCAGCTCCGTTCTCTTATCCATCGGTCCAATGCACAGGGCTCATCTCATGGAGGGAAAAGCAAAAATGTAGTTGTGTTGTTGTTGTTCGCCGCCTCGACGCATTCCCTTATCTCCCCGGCATCGTCCCACACAGAAAGAAAGAGTGCTCCGCCCCGGCCCGACCTGTAGGTCCGCTAACGTAAAGCGAGGAGTTGAGCCTGAACTGGCGAACCAAAGTCACTTTCGGAACCATACTTCCTACAGCTAACACGTGTCCAGTCCAGCGGGAACGCGCAGCGCAAACGAACGTGAGCTGCTATACCGAATCCCCCGCTGGCCATCGGGGACCGAGTGGTAAGGCCATGATCCGCAGGGGAACGGATCACTCATTCTTCCATTGGGGACAGGTGCACGAACGACAACTCCAAACGTCACACATCCGCCGCCTACCTACCGTATAGGTGGCACCAGCGAGATCCAGCTAAGGTAAGGAACTTCGTGTCGCGGCTGCTCCACTCCTCTGCGGTCTCTTGAACTGAACTTCGTTGCCTTCCCGCGCGCGAAGCGAATGGGCGCTGTGCCGTGGGTCAGTTTCGGGGCGGGGGGCGGAGAGAGACCAGAAGAATGAATCATTTGGATCGACGAGCCATTTCGTGAATCAATGGAATGTCTGTCTATCCATGAACATCTATTCTATCTGTAAGGGGATCTCTCTATCCATAATGAAGTCTTATATGGCATGATATGATCGCCTAGCCGTAGCCGCATATCAGCTGCGCTCAATATGCGGGATTTCTGTTGGATCAGATCTTTCGCTTTGACGGAAGCTTTTGGACCTAGCGAAAAGGACTCGGCGCCTTCGCGCAAGCAAGCGCGAGAGAAGCAAGCAAAGTAGAAGCTTTGCCAGAAGCAAGACGAGGAAGCGGAGCTGTCGTAGAAGCGGTAGCTTCCCCCGACCGACTACAATACAACAGTCGCGACCTACTTTGATTCAAGAAAAAAGGCCTTTTTTCTTGCTTTGCCCTATAGGGTACGCTCTGCTCGCCCTACTTTGATTCAAAAGAAAGGCGAACAGGGTTGGTTTGGCAACAAGCAGACGGCTCTCTATCATAGTTGCAAGGGGGCTGTTCGCCTTAACTACTTAAGTACCAAAGGCTGCTTTCGGTTTCATAAGGGGGGCTGTTGACTACAAGCTATCAGCGCTGTCTTAGATTGAATGGCAATAAGATAAGTCGACGTTCAATCTCTAAGGCGGGTTTCCGCTGAGAACGGAATAGTGTTCGTGTCCAAAGGTGAACAAAGCCTAGCTTATAGAGTTCGCTGCTTTTCCCAGGCCTACGAAGGGCTTATACTGCTCGCCTTTGTTTGATATGTTCATTCAGTACCAATACAAACTACAACTACACCAAAGCCCCAGGGCCACTATAGAAGCTAGAAGTAGCCTATAGTAGTAGTAGAGTAGTCGGCCTAACCAAAGCGTCACGACATAATCAAAAGGTTACCCTTCAGAATCTTAAGTAGGGGGCTTATCCCGCCCGCCTACCAATCAAAGAGGCTGAGAGTAAGCGTAAGCTCACCCGGAAGCTCGAAGAGCTTTCTCCGCCGGAGAGAGTGGAGAAGGGGAGAAGCGACTCGTCGTAGAAGCTTCGCTTCCGGGACGAAGCCAAGCCTAAAACCTAAAAGATCGACTTGGCGCAGGAGGCCAAGCATTCTGGGCTGGAAGGAGGCAAGCAAATGAAGGGAGGCATTACGGGCCGACTACAATAAGCAAAGCTTCGTAGACTCGACAAGTCGCTTATAGAATGCCGACTACTAAGTGAAGTTCAGTAAGGGGGGGGGAGCTGCAGAGGCCGCGGGCGTGTGCTGCAAGTGCCCCCCTCTTGCTATTTTGGGCCTTTAGGCACCTTATAGCAATAGTGGCACCCGCGCTTCGCTCGCTGGCGTGAGCGCTGGCTGTGCGAAGCCGACCACTACATAAGCCGCTGGCGGAGAAAGCTCTTCGAGCTTCCCTTCATTCGCTTCGCGGGAGCCGCACAGCACATAGCTGGAAGTCAGAGGGCCCGTACTACCTGCCTAAGCCTTCGCTCCGAGGGACCGTAGAATGGAAAGCGCCTTCTAAACTACTCGGCAGAAGGGAAGGGGCCTATGTATTTGCATGACCCCTGCAGATTTGACCCTACCTACACCCGGAGCCAATCCCCTAGCGGTCCTGCCACCACGCCGCAGAACGGGAGCTCGTGTGGAACCTTGGATTTCTGGCGTAACAGCGGTGGAACGTCAAAAAAAAGATGACGGCCGCGCGGGCCTACGGTACGGGGAATTCGGCCAAAATATGGACACCCGAAGGGCCCGGCACGCACAATCCTATCCTATCCGAGTCCGAGTTTACCCCGTCATTGCACTTCGGACAGCTTTGATCCAGCCCCGCATCATAAGGAGCACCCCCCTTTCGAGAGGTACCCAAATGGTACGGTACATAGGAGCTTGGTCTTTCTCAACGTGGTGTATAGCACGAAAAACCATTCGATACAAGATAGGGCCGTTCACATGAAAGAAGAGAATCAATCCTTTCTTCTTTTCTTTCTCTTTCTCGAGGGGGGAAAGAGAAGTAGGGTATTATGGAGGGAGGGGGACATTCGGGCGCATTTCTCAAAATCCTCCACTGCATCCAGGATCACAAGTGGAATGCTAAGCAAGGGTGGGGAGGCAGCGAGCTCCGCTGGAACAGAAAGCAGCAAGCAGCTGGGATGCGCGCGCTAGTCCTATTAGTATAGTAAGGCGCGCAGTTATGTAGTTTTAGCGCACACGCCCAAAGTTGCAATAGAGCGAGAAGCCTGCCTATAAAGCGCCTTTACACAATAGGGCCCAAGAGGGCTGAAGCACCTATTGCTATTGTAGGCTTGGGGGCTTGTGCGATAGAAGTGCGCGAAGCGGAGCGCGGATGCGCTCGCTCACTGGCTGCTATAAGCGCTAGCGCGCGTACTCTTCTGTGGAGTCGCACGGAACGAGCCTTGTCTTCCCTCCAACGACTAGCTCCCCTTTCTTGTTCCGGTCCGACAACGAGGACGCTGCCCTTCTCCTGTCGTGGAAGGACTTCAGCCTGTGGTGTGGTCCAACCCATGGGCGGAGTCGCCCTCATCCCCCCCCCCATTGCTCAGTGCTCCCTGCTGCTTCGCTGGGCTTTACCCGTCCCCGGCGTGGACGCGGGCTTCTATAAGAGAATGATAAGCTCTCTTAACAAGAAAACGCGAACCGCGCGGAGCCCACCCGAGTTCGTTTTCTGCCGCCACTGGCCGGCCGCTGGGGAAACACTGCCCGGCCCCCTCTCGGGAAACGGGGGTGGGGGTCCAACAAGCACTTGCTGCAGAGGGGGGCCCACAAGCACCCGGCCCGCCCCTTCTAGCGCACAAGCCCGCGGGCACTCTAAGTAAAGCCGACCTCTTTTTCGCCAGTGCTGACGCTGTGCGCGCGTAGATAAGGAAAGCAAAATCCCAGTGGGGGGGAAGGGGGGCCGGTGCCTTTCTTTTACGGCCTAAACTCCTATTTGTCAGCCGTGGGGAACTACTGATCGGTCGGGGGGAGGGGAAAGCGTGGGCCTACCTATCCCGATAGGACCCCCATAAAGGAACGGGAGCAGTTGAGAGGTTCCATATTGCCGAGCCGAAGGGCAGCACTTCTGTACGTGATCGTAGTATGTCACGTCGTCTCGTCCCCGCTGCATCGAAGAGTACCTATGCACTATGTTCCGGTTCACTGATAAGGAAGATAGAGTTGGGGTGGGGGTCTACGATGTGATACTCAAGTATGACCCGGGGAGATACATGCTAACTATGGGTAGGAAGCAGGAACCATTCTGTCAAAAATGTCGAGGGGTTACAGATCTCTTATACAACCATCGATCCGACAGAGCGGAACGACCAGAAAAAGAAGTGGAGTTAGAAAGCCGTATGATAGGTGGTAACTATCTTGTACGGTTCGGGGGGTAATCGGCGTACTCCGATCAGTGGGGGGGGAATATTTGGCTCTATCGAACATACAGGGAATTGGAGGTAGCATTCCACCGATGTCAAGTCATGGACCGGTTCCTTCAGCCCTTTTTCTATGTGTTGGTGTTCTATATGACCGACATCAGACTCGACTTGCTAGATATTACGGAGGTTTAGTGAGCACCATGCCGAATCTCCCTACCATTTCCTTCTCTTCCACTTTGGCCAATATGAGTTCACCTGGTACTAGCAGCTTTATCGGGGAATTTCCCATCTTAGTAGGAGCTTTCCAAAGAAATAGCTTAGTAGCCACATTAGCAGCGCTTGGGATGATTTTAGGCGCGGCGTATTCCCTTTGGCTATATAATCGTGCGGTTTCTGGAAATTTCAAACTCCTCCATAAATTCTCCGATCCAAATGGCAGAGAAGTTTCCATATTTCTACCTTTTCTTGTTGGAGGGGCGACCGTCCGTTGAACTACCAAAGAAAAAAGGGTAAACCAATGTGATCATGACATTGTAGGTGCTTGCGATGGGACGGATGCGACTTCCCTCATAAGTAATGGGTGGCATAGCCCGTTGCGGAAGTCCCCCCCTTTTTTTGATCCATTTCTTTAGGGAGCTTCAAAAGAAGGCCCCAAAGAAAGCGCACAAGCCCTAAGGCTCAGGCCCCCAAGCCATAAAGGCGCACAAGCCTTAGGGCACTTGACGCCCCTGCTGTTGCTGCAGCGCACACGCCCGCTTCTAGCGCACAAGCCCCTATTACGTAAAGGTGCTCCGCCCCTTTACGCAATAGAGCCGTAGGCGCCTATTACTACTTTGGGCTTGTGCGCTAGATGCAGCAGCGAGCGCATCCGCGCTCCGCTCACTGGGTGGGACCGAGAGAAAGAAAGAAAGGGGGGGCGACCATGCATGGCACTTCTCGACCGTGTCTCCGAGGGACAGTTGAACGAGCGACTCATGAATGCTGCCGGGTCGGACGAGCCAATAACTCGAACGCGTTCGGTCAGTTTTTTGAGCAAGAATCACAGCGTTACCTTACCTTCACCATGATACGGACTCCAAGTTCTTATGGCAGAGCACGAGGAGTTTCCAACTTCAATATGATGATGGGAATGGAAACCAGAAGCACGACTGGGGTCTTCGTGGTCCGAGATAATACTAACATCAGTAACAGTAACGTAAGCATGAGAGTTTTTGGTAGTACCGGTGAACCAGATGGCCGCGGCGAGGGAATCTGGGACGGAGGACTCGTAGTATCTCTCTAGATCTGGCAAAAGCGAAAGACCCCCTAACGTAATTCGAATGGGGGCTGACCGCTGAGCCCACTCTGGCCTCGCTGGGCGGGCCCCAGTGGGTGCGAGCTGGAGCTGCCATAGCTTATGGCTAGAGCAATGGGAGGGGGCCCCAGCAGAGAGAACAGTAAGGATAACGAGCGCGGAGCCCGCTTGGCGGGCGGCAGGAGCAGCGGGCAAGTGCTTGGTAGGCCAACAGCCCAGTGAACCGGGCGGGGCACAAGCCGCAAGTACGAGAAATTGGCCCCGCTCCGCTTTATTAAAAGCAAGGACCGCGGAAGGAGGTCGAACCAAGGACCTATGGAAGTCGGGGCTCGTCCCCGGTCAATATTGGATCAAACTATAGGGGGCCGTAGCACTGACCTCTTTTTTTATTGATTCAATACTATAGGGGAAAAGATCGTACTCTTCCCTACCGAGACAACGGACACTCTCAACGGATCCTCCACGCGCAGGGCATACCTCTTCCGTGCGTCTTTCTCGTGGCGGGAACAGAACAACAGGGAAAGACCCGGCCGACCTGCCCAGGGCTCGAGGGCGAGCCATACGAGAGTGAGTCGAAAGGCTTCCGTTTCCGTTCTTGGTTTGGGCCCCTCTCGATCTTCTTCGTATAAGGGAAGGGGGAAGGAGTCTAAATCAATGGACATTAATGAACCATCATTGATGGACGTTGCACATGACACGATCAATTCGACTCAAGGTCCGGCGCTAATAGAAGTTGCTTACTCTCCTAGTAGCGAAGGAAAAAGGCAGGGCTTTTTTCGTAGTAATAGTGGGCGGGTCTCATGAGATCTATGCCGGCCGCCGGAATCAAACGAAGGTCGAAGGACCATTCGATTCATTAAGGGGCATAGATCTAGGCCTCTTTGTTCGGTCAATCACCAAAGGCGGGGGGAACCACTATGGACGAGACCTCCCGGCCTCGATTCTTTTGCATAGTCCGGGGGCCGGCCTTTCAGAGCAGCGGGGCATAGCGGCGCCCTCGCCTGGCGCCATTCCCGGACCTAGCAGCAGACGGGCGGGCCGGGCCTGAATTCAGAGACCAGACTCTTCTTTGCTTGAGCTGCTCCCACGCACGCAGACCGGAAGATCTCTGTCTGGACAAGTACGTAGAGATCTTCGTGGGACCGGGGAGGGAGTCTCAATCGATCTTTTCTAGGATTCCTTATCACGTCACGCACGGAGATCTTTCCATTGATAGATAAGAGGGCTCCCCCCTTGAACAGACTCTTAAAGGTTAGGTTACTACCTGCCTCTACGGAAGAGCTGCCTTACGGACGCCCGGAGGTCATATAGATCGGAACCCGGAGCGAGAAGAACGAAAGGGTTGGTGTGGCCACAGCTACAACTACTGGCGCTTCAAAGTGCTTAGATTCTAAGGGCGCTAAGACTATGTAAGCCCCTTTCGCCTTTGGTACTTCAGTAGGGCGAGCAGCCCTTAAACTCAAATCAAAGGAGCCCAAAGCCCTTCCCCTATTTCTGCATTTCATTCTCTACGCCTCATCCAAAATGAGAAAAAAGGGGAGGCCTATTGATTCGAAGTCACTACGAAAGGGTCGGTCAATAGCATTGCTCTTCCTTTCCCGGGTCTCCTTTCGAAGGAAAGGCCTTCGCATTCCTAATCCGCCCCACCAACCCCGGACGGCTTTGTTTGCCCCAGCTTGGCGAATCGCATCCCCGCGCAACGACATTGTTTGTGCGCCCCTTACAGCGTAGCGCACAAGCCCCTTGTAGTAAGAGGCGCCGTAGGCTCTATTACTACAAGGGGCGGAGCACCTTTACGTAATAGGCGCCGTAGGCTCTCTGTATACAAGAGGCGGAGCACCTTGTAGTAAGAGGGGCACTTTTTGAAGCGCACAAGCCCCTTTACGTAATAGGCGCCGTAGGCTCTCTTACTACAAGGGGCGGAGCACCTTTACGTAATAGGGGGCACTTGACGCCCCTTTACCTTGTTGCAATAGGCGCTTATCATCCTCTTGCTACTTTGTGCTCCGCCCCTATTGTGTAAAGGGGCCCGCAGGGCTACTATTGCTATCTTGGGCGTGTGCGCGAACGCCTGCGAGCGAAGCGCGGATGCCACTATTGCTATAAGGAGCCCTGCAGGCTCCTTATAGCAATAGTGGGGCACTTGCTGCTCAGTGTTCGCAACGGCTGGGAAGCCTGTCGTAGAAGCGAAGCCTATCGCCACGCCGACCATCAAGAGATTGGGCCCCTTCTCAAAGATTTGATGGAATGGCCCAGCCCAATAAAGGAAGGTTATAGTACGCGATGCGTTCCATTTGTACGAATCGCTTTCATACCACGCACGACCGGACGTAGAGCCAAAATGAGCTGGCAGACCGGGCCGGGCGCAGGTGCCAGATCCGAAAAGTAGAGTCTCGATCAGCCTAGTGCACCAACCACGTGGTACGACGGGCACTCAAAGACCTGGCGAATGATGGCCCACCCCACCCAAGAGCGCTTATGTCATATGGGAACTCATGGCTGGAAACAATCCTTATGGTTTTTATATCCGGTAGGAATAATAAGAATCAAAGTCCAGGTTGGTTGGTGAGCCTAGTGATAGGAGACTACCTTGCTTGGTTCGGAGAGCACTTGTTGGGTTAAAGATTTGTTTGTTGCAAAATGTGACGGCCTAAATGCTGAACTATTGACCCTACTTGTTCGGATGGGTGTTCACCCCAAAGTGTTCCCGGACCGCATGCATACATCCGTAAGTAACTTAGTGCAACATGGCAAATTTGATTGAGAGGAATCAGCAAAGAAAAGAAAAACGAGTCTTTATGTGTATTTGAGAGATTGTCCTCGGGCTGAGGAGTGTCCACATGAGTTCGTTGAGGTGTCTACACAGGCCTGCGGCCCTCTTTTATATTCTGTCGAGAGTTCGGATTGCTCCACCCAGCGTAGAACGAAAAGGAGGCACTGAAAGTGAAAGGGGGGAGCCAGAAGCTTCGCTTCCGGTAGCTTGCTTACTCTCCTAGTTAGAAGAAGGCTCTTTGGCGGATTATTTAGATCTGGATAGAGTCTCGCTCAGTAAAGAAAGTTGTAGATTCGTTAGATCATGATAGAGTCTCCGCGCGTTAGCGCAGCGCCCCTGCTAGCGCACAAGCCCTAAGGCCCCCAAGCCATAAAGTAGCCCTGCGGGCCCCTTATAGCAATAGGGGCTACGCCCAAAGTCGCAATTGGCGCCTACGGCCCTCTTGCTACTTTGGGCTACGCACCTTTACCTTGTCGCGCGCTTCTCGCTTGCCCTATTGTTATAAGCGTCCCTTTACGCACGCGTCAAGCTTGCCCTATTGTTATAAGCGTCCCTTTACGCACGCTTTATAGCACTATTGCTATAAGGGGCGTGTGCGCTTAGCCCGCGGGCACTCCAAGCACACGCCCTTGTAGCGATAGGCGCTTCAAGCGGCAGACTTCGTTGGCTTAGAGTGCCCGCGGGCTTGTGCGCTAGTGCCCCCTATGGCTAAGGGGCTTGTGCGCTAGCGTAAGGGGCGCGCAGGAGTTTTTCAGCTGGGGCGGGTCTTTTTCCAGGAGGAAGTGGCACTAGATCCCAAGGTTGACTTTTTGTGAGCGCACTCATTTCAGATTGCATGGCCTTCTGCCTGGATTCGATGTTGCATGCTTTTATGAAAGTTTCGGGTTCTATTTCCTTGTAAACTCTTGAAAGCTTGAAAGAAGGACAAGATTTTTGTTAGAAAGAAATTGTTCCATGGGATACCTCTTACTAGGAAACTTTATGCGAGTAGATCTACGAAGGGACATCCTAGTTACATGGGATCCAGTATCGTTGATCCTGTTACCCTCTCGAGAATGCTCTTGAATTGGAGGCCGAGATTCTCCTTGAGGTTGCTCTTTAGTTTAGTCTCCCCGGGCGAAGATTCAATAATAAGATGATGGGAGATTTGTCTGTCGGGAGAGTCGTTCTTGAAGCCGATAAGAATGGCCAAGATTCATCAAACACTACATGTCTGGAGATCAAAATTCTTCCAGAAGCTGGATGATAGCAACGAGAACCCTTCCCTCTGGTGATCACCATAGCCGTTGCCCTCGGATTAAGCTTGTCACGAAGATTTGTTGGAATATGAGCATAACATAAACATCCAAAGACTTTCATGTGAGAATAATCATAAGGGTGTCCCGTGAGAGATTGCTCAGGATAAAGGGAGCAATCAAACTAAAGCGCTAAAGCGCGAAAGCCGTAGCGCTAACGCGCTTTAGTTTGATTGCTGGCGCCGGAAACCCTTTCTCGCGTAAAAGCATTTCCCTGTCTGTAGAAATGGCCTTTTTAAGAATAGTACAATGGTATAGGTAAGGAAGCGGAAAGCCCCTTGTTCATTCCATCCTTCAAAGTCTTGAGGCAGAGGTTGAAATCCGAAAGTAGTCTTTCCCGATGACTTTTCAAAGCAAAAAGAGTGGATTGATTGTTGAAAAAGGCTGAATAAGAGGACACCACCCTGAAATGGTCGAGTTTCTTTCTTCTTCGCCATCGCCATCATCCGAGCTTTATGTAGTCCAATGGCTAAAGTATAGTACAATACGAGACGATGGAATGCAATGGGATGGATTTTCACCTTTGGGCAGAGTTCAAATAGAGGGGATGGTCGTCATACGTATAGTTGTTCAGAAGAAGGTACGATCTTTTCATCGATAAAGAAGATCTTTCTTAGATAGACAAGAATGTCGGTTCTCAATGCCCTTACGAGGTGGTTTTGAGGTTCATCATTGGCTTGGCCTTGGTCTAGTAAAACTAAGCACCTTTTTCTGACTGAAAGAAGCGGAATGAAGCCACTTTGAAAAATCCCGCTATAGGTTTTGGAAATGGAGTGGGGTGGGGGCTAGACCCTTCCACCCTTTCTTCATAGCCCATGCCTCCTTTCTCAACGCAAAGGGGGTTATACACTACATACGATTTTCTCCAATATAGAAGAGAAGGCAGTCCTTTTTAATGACAAGAGTGGGGCACCCATTTATCTCATTCCCCCTTTTTGAGGAACTTGCTGCTTAATAGTATATATTCTTTTCTATACGAGACAGAAATAGTAATGAGATCTTGAAAGAAAGGAGCAAGCTACCTCACCATCAGGCGATAATCAAGAGAAGGCTTTCTTTCGCAGGACCTTCGAGTCAGTACCTATCCATCTAGCTTATTTCATAGAGAATGATCCCCGCTTCTTCCTGCTTTCGTCACAATCGTTCAATCAAACTCTTGGAGGCAAACCCGGCTTCCTCTTTTTACCCTATCTAGTAAGTGAAAGTTAAGCCCTTGCGCCCGCTCTTACTCACGTTTTTAAGCTTCAGTCTATGGGGCGCCATACTCAATTACACTGATCCTTTTCCTAAGGCTCGAGCACAGTGAAGAACGCTCCGCCTCTCTCCTGACCTTGTCAGTCTCAAATCCCCAGACTTTATAGGAGAAATAAGAAAGCCCCCTTTCAACTACCAAAAATGGAAATTCCAACTAGGCTCTTACCCTGCGCTGGAGCAACCTACTTCCGTAACCTAAAGGTGGAGCTCATATCACTTCTTCTCCCTTCGGTCCCCAAAACTCGTTAGAAGAAATTCAATTAATGAAATTTCTCTCTCTCAAAAAGAAAGAAAGAACGTCATCTCATAAGCGCCGGTGGAGAAAGCTTCTCAAGGAAAGAGGAACCTACTGTCTAATCCTATCTTTTTGGTCTCAAAGGCCACTACTTCCAGAGAAAGGGTGACTATGAAAGCCACTCTCTTACTCAGAGCATCAATAACTTTGTCATTATGTTCTTTCCTTTGGCGAGTCCACTATCTTTCCCCTCTCCCCCCGGCATTCTTAGCCAATATCGATTTCGCGCCAATGCAGCTCTTGGTGGAAGTGACTTTACCGTACCGCGAATAAGATGCGTTGAACATAGGCGGTGGGTGGACAAGGTTTGGCTAGTAAGCGAGGAATTTCCTATCTCGTATAGTAGAATAGAAAGCGAGCCTAAGTCCTATCTATAACACTAGATAAATGGAAATAGCTTGATCTCTTGATCTTAGCATTCCATTATCCTTAACTAAGAAAGTGGTATCAGAACACAGACTCAATCATGAGATTGGTCTCACATAGACAGATAGCTTTTGGCTTCAATAAACCTTGCTTTTTCCATTTTCAGTTTAATATAATTTGAGATGAACTCGATTCCATTATTATAAGATCATTATTATAAGAATGCCTTTGAAAGTCTTTAACTCTCTCCCAAAGGTCTAACAATAAGGAAGGGGTAGGGGGCACTTTGGCTATAAGAAGGTAGGTGGCATTCCGATTGGTGCTTAGTTCACTCCCAGGCCGAAAAGGAAAGAAAGGCCTTTCTTTTAACTAGACATCTTTGTGAGGGATTTCCTTTCTTTTTCAGGACAAGAAGAGGGCTTGAAGCGCCTTCCTTTTTCGGGATAGGAAAGAGCCCTTTACCCATCTCTAGCCCTATCAAAGGAAAATCATCAATCTCTTTTATCACCTATCTAGGGACAAGAGAAAAAGGGGACATCTGACTTGCTCCTTCCTGCCTTTACCTCTGCTCCGAAAAGGGTCAATCCTATAAGCGGTAGTATGGAGGCCGGGGGGATGACTGGCGCAAGTCGACGAATCTATAAACGACGCCTTGTCCATTGGGCTAGTTAGAGGGTTAGAAAGAATAATCGAAAATGGCTGCAATTGCTATAGTAATAGTAGGACTTATAAGTATACTAGTGAGTGTTTCGCTCTTGAGAGTTCTCACTTTCCATTCTCATTCTATGAAGAAGTGGAGTTTTCTCCTATCCTAGATAAGAGTTACGTAATTGATAGAGCGGAATCCAATCCCCTAGCTAGGTTTGAAAGAAGAACTGCAGCTCGATTTGAGATGAAATCTGGCAATAGCTCTAGGGTAGGTACCAGATAAGAGAGTTGGGATTGAGCTTTCACTTTTCTCAAGGTAGCGAGTCCCTCTCGTCTCGGTCTTCCGGAAATGGAAAGGTAGTTATGTGAGCCAATTCAGTGAGCCGAGGGTGAGAAGAAGCTCTTCATCTGAGCTAGAAAGATCTTAATAGTTGACAGATCTAGGCTAGGACGAAATCCCACTTTCTTGATGTACTTCCTCCTACTTGAATCCAGATTGCTGCCCACCTTTAGCGAAGAAATGGGACTATGGTCATGATATGATGGAATAGAACCTCTTCCTCCTCCTACCAACTCTGCACTCTGTTCAAGGTTAGCTGGGAATTGAACTCTTCTTTCATAGATTGGCGAATGTGAAAAAGAGTTCACTCCCCAGGGATTCCGTACAGCTAGACAATCACGGTTCATCGCTCGGAGGGAGGGAATAGAAGCAAGCATTTCCCGTTCAGTCGGTAATGAATCAATACGCAGGGAAAGTTTCTTCCATGGGAATGGCAAGTCTCGGACAGGCTCATATTGGTTGGGTATGCTCCTTCCATAGGCGACTTTCCAGAAGGTCTTCAAGGTAGATATGCTCCTCTTCTCAGAAAGACCATACTCTTTTTTGGTCAGGTGGCACAGAAGGGAGAGTTGGCCGGGTTGAAAGCCTGGTTGCATGTGACTGAGTCGGGAGAGGGGGGCGAAGAGATCCGCAACTTGAACTTTGATCTTCGACTTGAACTTTCACTGCAAAATTGCACTTTTTTTCCGTCTTTCTTTTTCTAGTAAGATTTCAACCCCCTAAAGGGGCCCTTAAAAATCTTTAATCCCAATGTTCGTCATGCTATGAATATAGGTAGGCAAATCACGCCATTTCTTTTGAAGGGTAGTGTTCATCTGATATAATTCACTTGAACTTCGAAAGCATCTTTTTCAATCGTTTTCCCACTTTATTGTTGTTATCCATCAATCGAAGAAGATTCATAATTCACAAGAATTTCTGACGTCCGCTGTCCTCCAAAAGATATTTATAGCAAGCAGCACTACTAGTAATTCCCGTTTGATAGGTTCCCATTCGGGGGCTTCAACCAGCATTTCGCCCCATGCATCGGGAATTGGATCAAGATCAACTGCTTCTTAAGCTTTTTGATTTGGCTCTCGAATTTCTTATTGAAAAGGAAGGGATGTTGGGCGAGGTGATGGCTCTCTTTCAAGATATGCATCTCGAACCAGGTCTCCAACCGGCACTGAAATTGTCCCTGCACTGGGGGTGCCCCTCCCCGGTCTCAAGAACTCGAGCGGTCTTTATAGGTACTGGTAGCCGATTCGGATTGTATAGCTGCTGGGAAGCATAAAGATCGATCAATGTCCAGATTGCAACGCATCAAGATGTCAATGCCCAGTAGTGAATGTGTTCCCGTTTGGTCTATCGTAAGTGTTCTAGTGCAAATCATATCTCTATGTCTTTCGAAGCACGTCAAGACCAAAACCAAATGTCATAATCACAGTGCTTTCATTTTTCTTAATAGAATGGTTGGGCTTGGGCGGAAGATTTGTATAAAGAAGTGAGTGAATATCGAAGGCCTTTGTTGAGAGCGAACGGACGGCAAGTTACTTTGATCCCACGCGGGCCTATACTTCGGCTACTAATAAGGGGGCTGGGGTTTGACAGATCAAGACTGGGGCTTCGTTTAGCCGCCTATGTAGTAGAAAACTCTGAGTTCGACGTTGAATAGCCATAGTGAGTTCATCACCAGTGGCATAAGCAGAGGAGGCATATGCGGTGGGGAGAAAGGCAATTTACCTCACTTCGACGGATCCAATTCCAGTTGAACCCGCAACAAAGCCAGCACCGGAACCCGTTGCTTTCGTGGGATCAACTGCTCGTTTTCGATATAGAACTGGATAATCAAAAACAGCCTTTGCCTCTATCTCTACTTCTGGGGGGGGCTCGATCTCTAAATGGATCTGCTATAGCTACTCTCGATATGCTT
>NW_027182277.1:35000-55000 GCF_029961685.1 Aristolochia californica
TATTCGAGTGGGGCTGTGCATCGACTATCGCGCACTCAATAAGATAAGGTTACAAAAAAGCACTTTTACCCAATCCCACAGATTGCAGATCTCTTTGATCAGCTTGGGGGTGCAAGGTCTTTTTCAAAGCTAGACCTCCGATCGGGTTACTATCAGGTGCGCATCGCAGAGGGTGATGAGCCCCCTGTGTTACGAGATATAGTGCATTTGACTTTCTGGTGATGCCCTTTGGGTTGACGAATGCCCCCGCTACCTTTTTTTTGCACCCTCATGAATGAGCTATTCAAATAGTCAGTCTTTGGATAAGAAAGTGGTGGTATACCTCGATGACATTGTCATTATAGCTGTTCTTTGGAAGAGCATGTCGCCCACCTCCGTACCTTTTATGAAGTATTGAGGAAGAACAGCCTTTATGTAAAGGAATTTGATAATCCTTCGCAAGGGGAGATTATGTTCTTGGGACACTGGATCGGGGATGGGCACATTCGCATGGACAAGGAGAAGGTCCGTGCTATCACCGAGTGGGAGGCACCAGTCAAGGTGAATGAGTTACGATCATTCCTTGGTCTCGTAAACTATTCTATTATAGGCGGTTTATATCTGGCACTTCGAGCCGCTCCACTTACGGATCTCTTAAAGAAGGACCGAGCGTGGGTTTGGTCGGAGGAGTGCCAAAGAGCATTCGAAGACCTCAAGCAAGCCGTGAGAAAAGATCCGGGGTGTTGCGACTCCCAGACCACACCCAACCTTTTCAGTCCACAGTGACGCTTCAGACTTTGCTATCGGTGGGGTATTGGTGCAAGAGGGACACCCCGTTGCATATGAGAGTAGAAAGCTTAATGAAACAGAGATGCAGCAGAGGCTGCCTATAAAGGGCCCTATTGTGTAAAGGCGCTTTATAGGCAGGCTTCAAGCCCTCTTCACTGACGCCCGCGGGCACTTGCAGCCCAAAGTCGCAATAGGCGCTTCAAGCCCACTTGCTGCCATGCGCACATGCCCCTCTCGCGCGTCAAGCTCTTAAGCGTCAGGGCTACGCACCTGACGCAATTGGTGCTTATCGCACTCTTGCTATCAGGTAGAAAGCCTCAAGCCTACAATCGCGGCCATAAAGCGCACACGCCATACTAGCGCACAAGCCAGCCTTAGGGCCCCCAAGCTATAAGGCTAGCGCACAAGCCTTAGGGCATAACGCGCACACGCCCGCGTAAGCTAGCGCACAAGCCTACGTAATGGGGGCACTTGACGCCCCTTTACCTTGTTGCAATAGGGCACTCTAAGTGCCCGCTGGCTTTGAGCGAGCGCATCCGCGCTCCGCTCACTGGCTCCACTGCGATTCTCCTCATAAAAGAAAGTCAGAAATCACGGATGGTCTCCGGCCTCAGGCAACATATAACAGTACGGTACACACCAACCCAATCTCGATGAGAAAGAAAAGAAAAAGCCCGGAAAAGAACCGATGACTGACGCACTCTACTCGTTACCACTGAACGACGAAGCCTGGAGCGGAAGGAGGGACTTGAACCCTCAACCTCAGCCTTGGCAAGGCTATGCTCTACCATTAAGCTATTTCCGCCAGCTCCGGTAGTGGCGAAGCACTACTGAGCAATTCACGTTTCACTTGATACGGACTACTTCTGTTTTCCGCCGGACCACACTCTTGATCTCCGATCGAGCTACGAGCACGAGTAGGTAGGCGGCTAGGGGGGCGGCTGGGAAGGAAAGGAGGGGGGACCTTTCTTTTTGCTTCGCGCCAGATGATGATTAGTGGGTCAGGGGAGGTCTGTGTGTGCTCTTTCTCACTATCACTAAAGGGGCGGGCCAGGCTGGGCTGCCTTTTCAATCAATCTCCGGCCGCTCTGTGCCGCTCTTTGTGCGATAAGTAAGGAGTCTTGGTCTCGGCCAAAAAAGGTGAGCGCTTAAGGCATTATTAAGAGTAGGGGGCATCGCACAAGCCTACGTAAGAGGGGAACTTTAATCCCTTGTAGCGAGAGTGCCATAGGGGGCCCCAAGCTATAAGGCTAGCGCACAAGCCCCCAAGCCTACAATAGCAATAGGCGCTTTATAAGCTCTATTGCGACTTTGGGCTTGATACCTGATAGCAAGAGTGCGATAAGCACCAATTGCGTCAGGTGCGTAGCCCAAAGTAGCAAGAGGGCCGTAGGCGCGCAAGGGCGTGTGCGCTAGCAGGCTTCAAGCCTACGCTTTTTGGCCTATTCTTGCTGGGGCGTCATTTCATTCTCGTAACGGGAGTGAGTGCATCGCAAGACCAGACAAGTGGCTCCCTCGCCTCGCAGCGGCGGCATCTGTCTTTTAAGTAAAGTCATTTTAAAAGACGGCTCCTCTTATTCTACGATAATCCAAGCAGCAGCTCCACGAGTCTGCTCGGAACCAGTCGATTCCTGAGCCAGCAAGCCCCAGTGAGCGGAGCGCGGATGCGCTCGCTGCTGCATCTAGCGCACAAGCCTTAGGGCATCGCACACGCCCCTTGTAGTAAGAGGCGCCGTAGGCTCTCTTACTACAAGGGGCTGCGCACCTTGTATACAGAGGAGGCCTATTTGAGCCCTATTGCGTAAAGGGGGCGTGTGCGAGCGCGAGACGGCTTTGAGCGAGCGCATCCGCGCTCCGCTCACTGGCTTCTGAATGCAGAATGTATACAATTGATTGAGGAAACTTGGAATGAAACTCCCAGGAATTTGACCTGCCTACTGCTTTAACCGAAGACTTGTACTAGTAGCAGTAGCAATTCAACAACGACTAAAGGCTCCGCGGATCGAAGGAAATGGCATTACAAAACAAGCAGGAAACACGTGAATGGGAAAGGAAGATTGGAACAAGCAATTGAGAGAGAACCACATGCAGAACACATAGAGGACTATAGTATGTATAGAAGATTGGAAGCTCAGGCAAGTGAGTCGCTGCGCCTACAATCTCGACAGTTGTGGTTAAAAGGTTTTTCTTTTTTCCACGCATCTATTAAGAAACGCAGAATCCACACTTTCATCAATTGAAATGCCCAACAGGCCAGGTTCTGGTTCAGCATGAGGAGATAAGGAAAGAAGTTATGAAATTGTTCTCACACTTATCCATCTTCTCAAGCCAACAGCATATAGCTGCAGTCCATCAATGAAAAAGTCCCCGGGGCACAAACCAAATTCTTCAATCTGGTAACCGGTAGCTGTTCATAGTAAAAAGCTACTGGACCAGATGGATTCCAACTGAACTTCAACTTCGGAAGACAGTGCTGTGCTGGAACATAATTATTAAGGACGACCTCCATCTCCATATGGTAATTGAAGTCGAACAGGAGCAGAGCAAACCAGGTGCAATTCAATCCTTCTTCCTTGCAATGATTCCCAAAAAAGCAAAACCTCACTAGACCGAGGCCCATTGCTATGGGGACTACACTGTATAAGAGAATGACTAAGGTAATTGCCAATAGATTGAAAGACAGGCTGGCCCTATTGCTACAAGGGCGCCTTCCTAATCTCATTTGGATAGGCAGAGATATTGATGATTGTCCCAAGGAGGCTTACCACTCAGCTGATAGATCAGGTGAGCCAGCCATGATCACTAAACTCGCCAAACCCTGCGATAATGTTAATCATAGGTTTCTATATGCTTAAGGAAAATTTGATTTGCAGAGTAGGGTACTCTAGTGTATTTATATACAATGGATAGCACCAATGATCCATGGACGATCTGTGGGGTTCATAAAAGGAACCAAACAAAGGTCTGCGACAAGGCTGTCCCCTCTCTCCATATCTCTACTTACTGGCTGGTTGCAGAGACATGAAATCGACTGCTCAAACATAGCTTCCAAGAGGGAAAACAGCAGGGCATTCAGATCTCTCCAGGAACCATGGCACCACTTATCTCACAGTTTGCAGATGACACTGTAATAATAACAAAGCCAGATAGAGAGACTGTTCGAGGCTTCAAAACTTTATTTAATGTTTTCCTTTAAGCCCCGGGGGGAAAACAAGACTTTTGTATACTTTGGTCATGTTACAAACCCCAGACGACGACGGATACTAAGACAACTGGGATTCAAAGAAGGATTAACAGATGATCTATGGACTGACTTGGCTTGGTCCCATATACCGTCAATCTATAACTAGTTGGAAGGGGCGCAACGAAACCAGGAAAAAATGCAGTCAAAAGGAGTCATTCATGGCTTAGCCTCAGTGGCAGACAACTACTTATTAAACATGTCTTATCGGCTTATACCAATCACATGGCTACCATACTACTGGCACAAATTGGTTTTAGGAAGGCCATCGACAGACTCTGCCGTACTTGTGGAGGGGAAGGAACAAGCAGAGAAAAACGATGAAATAGAATCTTGTCGTTGGTAGCCCAACCCAAGGAAGACGGGGGATTGGGTATACAACCGTTTGGTAATTACAACAGAGCGTTGAACGGCATGGAAATGGCTAGCATAGGATGAAGTTGGATGGAAACTCAAAAAAGAAAAAAGGGCTCTCGGCCGGAATCGCCCCATAGAGTCTCATACACTTATAGCTACGGCTTAGCAGCCTTCGCTTCCCGCCGCCTCGTTCCGTGCGTAAGCACTCCACTCGCTCTATTGAATATGCTCGTTCCTGAACGGAACTCTCTATTTCATATGTTTGTAGCTCGTGGAGTTCTCACAACTATACTCAAAGGGCTATCCTTTAAGGGCTCGTTCCGTGCTTATGAGCGAGTGGAGTCGCACTCCACTCGCTGCCTACTCTACTCGTCACCACGGGGTTCCCATCTACTGATCCCAATGAAACGATTTAAGCTCAACATCTATCTATCTGAAATAGAAGGTTGGGTTCGTTCGATGGGTCAACTAACATACGCATACTAAGAGTTTAATGGATGAAGATGTCCCCCTTCATCAATGAGAGAGACTTGGGGATGAAGATAGAAATCCCTAACATCTCGCTCTCGCCCCTATTCTCTCTTATAGGCCTCTCGGATCAATCGTCGAAAACCTACTGTTTGAGAAAGAGTAAAACGACCCCCTGTCACATTAATCTATTAATGAGAAATTTCATTAAATAGGGCCCTAATTTGTCCCTGCTCGAGAGAATGAAATGTGTCCGAAGTACCTTCATCGAAAAAGTGTTTTGGGGCCTAGCAATGGAAAAAATGTAATGACCGTCAATGCAAGCAATCTCTGAAGGAAGATAGCTCTATCTTCTCTGGGGGAGGAATGAATAGGTAGATCAATAAGTAGAGTGTTACCCGAACCCACTCACTGAACTATTCGCCAGTAGGTATGGGTAGGACTTATTCCGAGGCTCCCGACATACTCCTCAGTCGAGGGTGATTTTGAGTTTTCTTAGTTGTCAGCGAATGAAAGAAAACAAACTCTGCTCTGACTGAAAAAGGAAAAGAAAGATAGCTCAGGAAACAACCTAACGGAATAACTCCTTTGGCAGTATAAAACCAATAAAGCCATTGACAAGGCACTTTCTAACGCCCTCAGGGATAACACCTAAAGCAAAATACCCACAGTGCTCTCAATAAACGTCAGCCCTAAACGCGCGCGGAGCACGATAGAGAGGCCTAGAACGCACTAAAAGGCCTATGCAGAAGGGGACCAGAGGGCGGCGAAAACGCGCGTTTTTAGCCCGTTTAGCGCGGTCGGACCCGTGCTCAAACTCAAGCAAGCTCAAGACCGCTTTCGACGCTCTCAGCGGCCGGAGTCCCTACATACAAAGTGTAGCATTGCTTTCAAGATTTTTTTGGTGTGTGCGCTGGCTGCCCGCGAGCTGCAGAAGTCTAAGAGTGCCCGCGGGAATCCAAGTCAGCCAATCCCCTCAAGGGGGGCTTTCCTCTCAGTCGCCGAGGGCTCGCTACACAGGAACTTGCCAAAGGAAAATACTGTCAAAACTAGACCCCTCCTTACCTTACTCTCTAAAAAAGCCCTAAAAAGCCAAGGGCCAAGTCCCACCAGGCCGGTGCTGCATATGCACGCGACGGACACAAGAAGGCTGATTTCATAAACTAATGAATAATCCTATATTTGCGTGGTTAATGGAGGCACTACCTTACCTTGTAATTAATAATAAAGCAAGGGCTTCAAAGGGCGGCACCCTTTGTCGCCGGGCTTATTCTGCATTACAAAACGCAAAGAAAGGCCGGACGTCAGCAGAGAGCTAAAGACTCTAATGAGGTCCCATCATCCCAGTCAGTTCTCTGTCATTTCTTTGATGCAGTCAAAGTAAAAAAACATTTTAAAGTGACCATTAGCAGCGCGGCTGTGGTCCGGCATAACTCATACAGTATAGCGTCATGTTTAAATTGTTCGACCAGTTCGTCTCCAATAAACCAGTTTTCCACCATCCTTTCTTTAATCGAGGAAACAATGAAAACAGTAGTAGTCTTACTAGTGGTTCCACACCTCGTCGTCTGACCATGAGTCCCAGCGTCAAAAGGCGCTTTCCTAAAACCTGAAGTGCCACAGGAACCTCAACTAATCCATTTCCACTACTTTCACGACTTTCACGGCCGAAAAGATATTGGAAAAGCCCTTTTTCCAGACTAGAGGAAATTAACAGGGACTTTTTAAAAGGGCTAAATAAATAAAGGCTTTCCCTCCTTGGGCGGGACCCTTTCTCGCCCTTACGGAGTTTTTTCGAGTTACTCTCCGAAATGAAAGGTCGGGCAGGTTTCGAGTAGAGAGAGAGAAGGCCTAAACCAGTTCCGAGGGAAGGAGTTGTTCACCACAGCGGTTTCTTAAGCTCCAAGATCGTGTACGCTTTCCTATCCCAAACCGGGCCGAACCGGCCGGATCTATGCTTTTAATCTAGTCAAAGCTCTAGAAAATCTCATTTTGCTTACAGGCGGGCGGATTTTCGAGATTATATTATGCGGACCTCTGCTTTAGAGAATTCGGGGACGGAGCCTTATATTGTGGGGCATAACATGCTTCTTGCTCATGCGGCTGCTGTGAAACGCTACAAGGAGAAATACCAGGTATAGATTTAGCTTTTGAGAGACAAAACCGTTGCCAACTATTGTTTGGTTTGAACAGCATATGATCATGATCGACGGTGGTGATGTTTACTATTCTATAATCACAACCACTGGAAAGGATAAGAAATTTGTAACTTGCAAGAATGTTTACTATCCATCTTTCAAGACATGCACACATAAACAACCTTATTTGTCAAAATATTCGATCTGAGTATATCAACGTTACGGATGAATTGTCTTGGCAGGCCTCTCAAAAAGGCTCTATTGGAATAACCGTGGTGTCCCACAGGTTTGTGCCCTTCTCTGCATCGACGTCCAACAGTGATGCAGCTCAACGAGCTATCGACTTCATGTATGGATGGTGAGTCAAGCAAAATGAGAATCACTAGCCATGAGATCAAGGCACCGTTGCTCAATTTACTTAGTTAACAATTATTGCTTAATTGTTCGTTGGGGCTTGTGCGGGTTCATGGACCCATTAATCCATGGTGAATATCCACTTACCATGAGATCCCACGTTGGAGATCGGCTACCGAAATTCACCAAAGAACAGTCTCATATGGTTTTGGGCTCATTCGATTTCATCGGAGTAAATTACTACACAAAAATTATGCAACCGATGTTCCTTCGCCAAATAGTGTTAATGTCAGCTACACAACCGATTCCCGTTGCAATCTCACGGGTAATTCAAATAAACTCAAAAATCTCAGTTGATAGACTTCTACAGAAATGTTCTTTGCCCCCATCTTTGATTTTCCACATGCCACAGCCTGACTATTTTCTCCTATTATTGCTAGAGACCAGCGACCTCCTGAATTCATTTCGGGGCTGCTGACTCCAACGGGTTGTTGATAATAAAATCAAGGGTGCAAATAGAGTTAATATAGGTTTTATATCTACTAGTATACACGTATAACTGAGCAATTCTTCTTTGACAGTGGAGCGTAATGGGAATCACCATTGGCCCTCAGGTAAGAGTTTAGTTTCTTGACTTTGATAGGCTCTGGAAATCAAAAGTGAAATGAAAGAGAGGGCATTAGCTGTACAGATTATACTGCAAATATCTGGTGCATGGTCTTGAGGCTCTGACCCTCTCTATAGATGGTGGACCCCACTTATCATCACCAGTTTATGGTCATCAAACAGTTGCTTCTACCAAGTGCAACTGTCTAAGTTGTAGACATCTCGTATGCATGCAAGATATGTAGCTATATGCATTTGTTGTGTGGATGTATATAGACAGAAAATTTGTGGAATACATACACGCAACCTTGTGTTATCTCATAAAAAATTGCATGCAGGCTACTTCAAGTTGGCTCTATGTCTACCCACGAGGAATAAAAAAAGCAAAATTCTGTAGTTTTTCTTTGCTCTGAATTTGATGATTGCAGATGCCTTAATAGTAAACGGGCGTTAGCACAGCAAGCTGGCGGCCAGCTCTGGCCTTAAGCTTGCCGCGCCTACCGCCCCTTTTGCTATAAGGGCAGCTCACGCGGGTCTCAGAGGATCGCATGCGCCTCGATCGAAATTCTCATTCGCCCCAGAACCGGCCAACTTAGACCTGGCGAAGATACCTGCCATGAGGAAAGGTCTGCGATTTTCGCAGGTTTTTTTGCAAGCTTTCAAAATGGAATAAGCTTTTAGACGAGACTATAAGGAAGGCATTCAAAAGCTATATGATTCGATGCCCAGAAGAAGTTTCGCCCGTTTATTTAAAAAATGCGAAGTATCTTCCAGATATATAAATACTTGGATTTCAAATATGCAAGCTGCTCATATATCCCGCTGCCCGGGACATAAACTCCACGAATGTCTAAAGCACCGGCCTATAGTTCTCGAGAAACTTGAATCAGCAAGGAAAGGACTTGCTCCTGAGCTTGAGCTATGCTTTCTTCCCGTTTTTTCTTGGAAGGCGAGGCGAGCGAAGTGAGAAAGAAGGAATCGTTGAACGACCGAGCTGAAGGTGGAGCCAAGACGAGTTAGCTCCTTTCTCTGAAAGACGAGATCCTCTTTCTGTACGAGGAGAACAACTTATTAGGGTTGGACCTGACCTGCCTACTTACAAAGCGTTAGAAGCCCTTTTAGAGGCCTTTTTCAAATCAGGAGTGTTCCCTAGCTCCCTAGCTTGATTCTTCCTTTGCTTCCGTCGCTCAGTGCATCCGCACCACCGCACTACCGCCCCTGAGAGACTTTCTGAAAAAACTGTCTATCTATCAATCACCCTTGCTCGGTTGCTCAGTGCTTCCGGGCTTCCGCACCAGGGGGCTTCCGCCTATCACACACTTTCTGTCTATCTATCTCTCTCTCTTGCTCGGTGTGCTCGTTACTCGGTAAGCTCGTCGTTACTCGTTTAGCTCGGTAAGCTCGGCAAGCAAGTAAGTAATTAGTCCTCTTCGTTTAGTTAGGAAAAAGCTTTTTATTTTACGAAAAAACAAAACAAAGAAAAGAAAATGAAAGAAAGAATGAAATGACAATGAATTACATTTCATTCTTTGTCAGACTTCTTTCTTTCTAAGATCAGATGTCTTCTTTCTTTCATTATCATTGATTCATTCATTTGCAAGGATGTCTTCTTTCTTGAATTAGAATTTCATTCATTTGCATTTCATTCTTTCATTCTCATTTCTTCAATTCTTTCTTTCATAAATTCTTTCTTTAATTTCTCTTTTTTGAAAGAATTTCTCTTTTCGTTATGGTAATGCAATGCAAGAGGTCGGAAATCAGGTTGTTTCTGATGATGAAAAGAGCTTTTATGTTATGGGTACACTTGTACTCCGGCTAATAAGGGAAAGGTTTTTTTTTTCAAATCAAAGTTTGACTCTGAATCCTTAGATCCTTAGCGCAAGCGCTAAGTAAGCAAGCTACCTTATGTAATAAAAAACCGAGGAAAAGAACGTCAAGTAGAAAGGAACAAGGTCTACGGCACGATCACTATATCTTTTCTTTTTCTTTATCTCTCCTCTATGGAAAGAGGGGATGATACGTGGTATACCTGATCGGGTCAACGAGACGTACGTAAGTCGACATAGCTCCATGTATATGTTCTTTGGAGCTAGAACCCATCAATTGAATGGAATGAAATAATGGTGAGCCTAGGGCAACGAACATGGCGGAAGAGTGTCTATACAAAGCCCTTCTCTTCTTCACTCTTTGAGGCAATGCACCCTTTGAATGGTACTTGATTCATAAAGAATGAATCTGTTGGTTAGAAGTTATACGGACTTTATAAAAAAGAAAAAAAGGAAATGCCACGCTCCGCGTGTCACGAGATATGGGGTGTTCTAATCGAAGGGTCATGCCTCTCGGGCTGACCTATGCACCAGCCAGCCTGTGTGGTGGCGAACACGCTGTGCTGTAAGCTAAGCTGTTCACCTTGTAGACGGAGATATAGAAAGTGTGCCGTGCGTGATTCATAAGATTCTATAGTGGCGCCAGTCTATTATTTCACTTAGCCCGCCTCTCCCATGACTTTCCGGGGACCAACCAACCCGGATCTGCCCTCGCAAGTCTCTCCGCATTTTGGGAGCAGAGCATGCAAAATCGAGCCAAAAAAATGAATTTCTGAAAGAATGAAATTCAATTCATTTCTTCAATTCTCATTCTGAAATAAAACAAAGAAAGAAAAAGAATGCCAAACGCTTGCTAAGTCACGTACGGCGGGCAGTGAAAACGCGAGATAAGGCTGCAAGTGCCCCCCTCTTACTACAAGCTGGCTCGCATCGCTTTGAGCGCTTCGCTCGCAGGCGTGAGCGCAGGAAACAAGCCTACGCTTTTTGGCCTATTCTTGCTGGATTCCCCTGCATGATCGGTAGGTCCGCTAGAAGTGCCTCAGCTAGTGAAGTAGTTGAGCCTCGAAAGCCTACTTACCAACCAAACTTGCGATCGTCGGTAGCCGCAGAACTCGTTTAGGTGGCTGTTCGCCTTTGGATCTTCACTTCAATAGTTGTCTAAGATAGCAGCGGCGGTAGATTGGGGAATGCTAATCTAATAGAGGAATTCTAATCTTTCCAGGAAAGCCTCTTCTTTCTGGTCTCCATCAAGTGGATTCTTCACCTGGACAAAGATAAGGAGAGGAAGAGATAGAATTCTGGAGAGAATTGATCGTATGCTAGTAAGTGAGGAGGCGCTGTCTTTTGTCAAGGTCAAACGTCAAGTGATTCCTAATTCTATATCTGACTTCCGCCCGGATTAATCAGTCTCCTACCCTTGGTCCTATCCCGTCCCGTTCAGATTAGAACGGAACTGGCTCATTCACCCCGAATGCAGGGAGCAATCAAACTCAAGCGCGAAAGCCGTAGCGCGTTTGGCATTCTTTTTCTTTCTTTTGAAATTCAATTTCATTCATTGTAATTTCATTCTTTGATTTTCGATACAGATAGGTACACTGAACACCAACCCAATCTCGACAATCAAAGTACAAGCAACGGGGTAAAATAGATTTAAAAAGAAGAAGAATTATACATATAATTCGTTCAAAAAGGAATTTAGAAATGAGAATTCAAGAAAGAAATGTAAAGAATTTCAGAAATTCTAATGAAAGAAATAAGACATCCTTGCAAATTCATTCATCAATTTAGAAAGATAATGAAAGAATGAAATGCAAATTCATTCATCAATGAGAATGAAAGAAAGAAGACATCTTAGCCAAGTAGAAAGAAAACATCTTGCGTTTTCAGGCTTGAAGCGAGCCAGAAAGCGCTCAAGCCTCCGCCTATGAAAAGCCGTTGCGCCCCTTTGATTTCAGTTCGGTCAGGCCGAAAGAGGACGAGATAAGCGTTGAAAATCCTGCGACAGTCTCCGTGCATGCTTTTGGAGAGTCACCCTCCGAGGGTCGGTCATCCTTCTGCATTTCGCTGTCAATACTGATATGGGGCGGATCGTTCTGAGAGGGCGAACCTTGCCCCGCTTGTACTTCGGTCGCCGTCTGTTCTTCATTCTTATGGAGGGGTGGCTCCTTCATCTTTTGGCGCTTATCCGCGGGAGGCGTCTCGTCCACTTATTCTGAGTCTGACGAGACAGTCACCCTTTTCCTCCTCTCGCGGACGGAAGGGAGTGGCGAAGATGGAACCTTTTCGGCGGCCTTAACCAACCGTCTCTTTAAGGTTGGCTTCTTCTCAGCAAGGCTCGCCGCCGTCTGACTGCGAGTTAATGGTCTGGTGCGAGGCTGAGATCAAAAGAAACCAGCACCTTCCTCCTTGAACCCAAGTCGTCCTAAAGGGTACTTCATAAGTAAGCTATCATCATCATCAAAACACTTACCAAGCAGCTTTGTACAGTATGTTTAACTGTATGTTAAAAGGGAAGTCATTGTAGCGGCAGCTTTACAATAGATCGATTCAAGATCGTCAACACCTAGGTTTAACGACCAAGAAAAAGACCCAAAGTTCGGATCATCTGCCCGGGAAGACAATCAACGGAAAATCAAAATAGCAATACAACGGTTGAAAGTACCGAGCGGCCCACTCCAGATGCTCTGGCTTAAATGGCCACAAACGAGAGGAACAAGAAGGTCTATTAGGATCCGATGTTCCAAGAATCGTTGCTTTATCCCATAATGATATGGAAAACAACTCCCATATCATACGATGAAAAGGAGAATTTTCTTCTCCAGACACTTTTGGTGCCGAATCTTTCACCGGTGAGGATGACCACACGGGTAACCATCGTAAACCGACATCCATAGGAATGTCGAATAGACGAGGGCAATACCTTGAAGCCAGACCCACGCATTTCTCGCCCAAATCGCTAAGAAGCTCATATGGGACGACAGACGGAGGTTTTACAAGACTCTCTCTCAAAATTAGTCTTCTTTCTAATTAAGACTAACTTCGAGAGAGAGAACATCGACAAATAGAGCTTAACTAGCTTATCTGCCCTCGCGTCCCTTCTCTTAATAATTCTTCTATGAAAAGAAGGAATGCAGCGTGGTAAGCCGCATCGGGTGAGTGACACAGGAAAGGGCCAAATGGCGATCGAAAGTCCCTCCTCCGTATCTCATAAGACATACTGCGGAATAAATATAGGGCCGGCCGTATTTAACCAGCCCGCCTTTCTGCGAAAACTCACCAGCCAACAAACGAAAAGGTATTTAGCTATACACCGTTCCTTAGTTAGACAGTCGAAGAGGCACAGTTTCACTTTATTAAAAAGTCCAACTATGCGACGAGGGCTTCAAAGAAGCGCCTCCTTAGCACGCCTAGCCTTTCAATAATACCAAATAAAGGTGTTTTGAAAGAGGGTTCCATTGCGTAATATTATGGAGTTTCAATACAATTATGAAATTGTTTAGCAATGTGCTAGGACACACGGTCAACTCACCCTATTCCCGACTTTTGAGGGTCGAGAGGGGGGGGATGCAGATGGGTTTATACCGTGAAGGCCTGATGGGTCCATAGAAAGATAGTTGGCCCGGTTAGTAGCTTTGGGGTTCACCCATTAACTAGACGGGCTTATGGCGTTGATTATGAAGAAACCTTTGCCCCCGTTGCAAAGATTAAATCAGTTCGCCTTCTCCTTTCCATTGCAGCCAACAAGGGATGGCCTCTATATCAACTGGATGTCAAGAATGCCTTCTTTTTTTGGTTACCTTCTTGAATCCGTATATATGACTCCTCCACCTGGATTCACGTGGTTGGGGGAGGAAGGCAAAGTGTGCAAACTCAGGAAAGCAATCTACGGTCTCAAACAGTCTCCCAGAGCGTAGTTTGAGAGATTTAGTGGGGCTATGGTAGAGATTGGGTTCAGGCGGTGCCATGCAGACTACTCCGTGTTCATCAAACGAAGGGCCGAAGGAACAACTGTTCTTCTAGTGTATGTGGAAGATCTTGTCCTTACTGGTGATGATGGTAAATCCATCAAGGAATTAAAGGCGGGTCAAGTTTTTGACATCAAAGATCTTGGAGAACTAAGAGACTGGTTGGGTATCGAAGTTGCTCGATCTAAACGTGGCATTTTGATCTCCCAGAGAAGTACGTTCTTGATCTTCTTCGGGAAACAGGAAAACTTGGTGCGAAGCCTATAGACTCGCCTATGGAGGTTCATCATCGTCTCAGCACTGAAGAAGGGGAACGGATTCTAGAGCGTATCAGAGGTTAGTTGGGAAGCTAATCCACCTCACTATTACGAGACCGGACCTTACCTACGCTGTTGGTGTAGTGAGCCAATTCATGCCCGTCAGTTCCTCATTTAGAAGCAGTTCATCGGATTCTTTGGTATCTCAAGGCATCTCCTGGTAAAGGGATCCTATATGGTAACCATGGTCACTTTACACTATCTGCTTATTCCGATGCGGACTGGGCTGGCTCACATTGTGATAGGCGCTCCACTACTGGGTACAGTACTCTTTATGGAGGTAACCTAGTCACGTTACAAAGCAAAAAACAGCCGATAGTACTTTAAGGTGTGGCGAGATCGAGTGCAGAGCCTAAAGAAGTAGGGGTATAGGGCTATGGCTCATACGGAGTGTGAGTTGGTCTGGCTCAAGAGTTTCATGCAGGAGCTTGGTTTTTTTGTTTCTGGACCAGCCCCCCTTACTAGAAAGGGACAACCAAGCTGCTATCCACATATCCATCTGGTCTTCCATGAAAGGACAAAACATATAGAGGTGGCCCTGTCTTTAATGCACTTTTTGAGGGAAAAGGTTGTCTCAAAGGAAATTTGCACTCCATATGTGAAGACCGAAGATCAGTTAGCCGACATATGAACAAAGTCCCTTGGGCGTGATCGCATTCAGAGTATCTTGAGCAAGCTGGGCATGATTGACTCTAATGCACCAGCTTGAGTGAGAGTGGAGCGAAGGGATTCCTTGAAAGAAGCCTTTAAGTGAGATACGGGGTTGGTTACGCTTGAGACTTGCCTTCGGGACTACATCACCAAAAACAACAAGGCGTTTAGCTTTCGCACACGCCCGCTTCTAGCGCACAAGCCCACTTGCTGCCATGCGCACATGCCCCTCTCGCGCGTCAAGCTCTATTTAGATTTTGGGCCTAAAGGGCACCTTCTCGCAATAGGGGCTTCAGGCACTATTTAGAGAAGTAGAAAGCACCTGTACGCAATTGGAGCCATAAGGGCCCCAGATGCTCCGCTCCGTGTTCGATTGATGAGCCAGCCCTCTACTATGGATTGTTGGTCCGCAGCCCCGCCCTATAGAATGAATAAGGAGAGGCCTATCGATGACCGAGCCACTCTGATACTACTCCTTACCTCACCCCGACCAAAGAGTGATCTTTGAACGCGACTACGCATCCTTACTCATAGTAGAGTGTAAGGTAGGTTTGGGTATAGCAGGACTTGAACCTGCGACCATTAGGTTAAAAGCCCAATGCTCTACCAACTGAGCTATACACCCCCAAAGAAAATGGAGTAGTAAATAAGGATTGGTGCGGAAAAGAAAAGAGGGCGGCCCCTCTTCTTCTCATCATATCAAAGGGGCGCGGCTCTGTATGAGGCTCGTACTGCGGAGCAAGTCTGGTCTTGTTTCCACTCATTGAAGATTCTATCTACAAAAGAAGGTCAACGGGGGATACTACAGTAGCTCTCACTGACACCATCTACGAGAAGGTGAGGTCGTCTTTCTTTCCGGCCGCCGTACGGTTCGACCGAGAGGAGCAGTTATCTATGTAATTACGGTCTTTGTTGGCCCCGGTCGAGCACGGCATCGGCGGACTCAAGTCGGACGCCGAAGACGAAAAGCTCTTCCAGTAAGCCCTTATCTGACTTTCAAATAGTCAAGTCTATTAGGTCGTATGAGAAATTCTGGGGTTTAAAATGGAACCCGGCCGAAGACTTTGCTTCGGCTGAGGCCCGCCGAGAAGACACCCTTTATCGGATATCCCACGGAGGCCTGCTGAAACTGACACCTTCTCCTCTTCCTCCTATTCCCTTCGCTTTGGCTTCCATAGTTCGGGCCAAATGGTCTGGACGAAATATGAGGCCTGAAGAATTTGCTCTTAAGGGATATGAGCAAGTCATCCGAGCGGAGCCGAGTCCTTACCGAAAATCAGCTATTTCCTTATTAGTGTGACTTATAATGGAGGGGCCGGCCGCCTTTCGAAGCACTCTGTTTTTCAACAAGGAGAGTTTGCCTTGCTTCAGTTTCAGCTAACGCGCGTTGCTGGCTTCACTTTACGTAGCCCAAGCTACCTTCCCAACCCACCGCCCTCGCCCCATCAACAGCAATCGTCCAGGTACTAAGTGGAGGACTGTTGGATTACAGAATCAATGCTTCAGTGATCCATGGAATCAAGATCATCACTGTGGCGCAAAGTCATTGAGAGGGCCCGACGGGGAGGTTTTGAAATTGTATATTTCTATTTGAATGTGCAAAAGGAACCCGTTGAAATAGAGAGCCCCGCGGCCATCCATAAATACAGCTACAAGAGAATGCTTATATTATCTTATATATCAGAATAAGGTGATATGATATTTCTTTCTATTGAGGTGAACGTTTATAATAGCTAGCTTAACATAATCGACTAGAACGAGGTTATCAACTTGTAAGTCGACGCGAACTACATAGATCATCTTTGCATATAGATAATCTTAGTTGTTAGAGTCGGGCCGCTCGCTCGCTACGGAGGCCTGAACCAAAAGCTCTTGCTGCTCATTTCGCAGCATTTGTAGCCTCCTCTCGAGGCCCTTTATTCCCTGTTCCATCGCGCGCATGCGGTCTCCTACGCCGAAAAAAGTTTGTAAACCTCTGCTTCAGCAGTTTTGCTGGCAAACCATTTCGTCTTTGTTGTCTTTCGGAAAGGAGGAGGGAAATGGAAGAATGAGCTGCCGGCTATATCTATCGAAAGGAAAGACAAATAGGGGAACAGGAAGAGTTGTCACAGCACGGCATGAGAGGAGTTAGAACCTTATATTTAGATATTAATAGTCCCGCCAAAGCACAGTCACAGTAAGAAGAGGAGCAGAAAGGGAAAGGAAAACCCCATACGGAGCCACCGGGGGTTAGCCTGCAGCTGATGACCCGGAGATGGGTAAGCAATGAATAATCAAGAAAATATAAAAGAGAGAAATACGGACGTAGAACGAGAAGGAGAACGATTCCTTGGCATGAGGAGCGAAAGAACTGCTCGAACACTAGGATCCTATGAAACCAGAGCGCCGAGTTCATCACGAGTACTAGAACCTAAAAAAAAGAAGACGATCCGCCTGCGAGAGGCGACTTGGGTTAGGGTTCCCGTAGAGACAGGTAGCCAACCTGAGGAGAATCGCGGCAATCACAGATCCCTTGAGACCTTCTACCCATATCAAAGGCTGTAACCAAGACTACTTCGAATTGATTGAAAGACAATCACTTTTTTGGGAGGAGTCGTCGGGACGGACTCTTTCTCCCCTAATGAAAACCATGTGTTAAGAAAAGGTTACTGAAGGGGATCAAGGCCTGGTGCCTTTTCTCCAGGACGTGATCACCTTTCATTCCAATATCAGAAGCCAACTTCTGACTGTAGGGTAAAGAGAATGGTGCGGATAGTGGAAGCCTAGGATCATTGTCACAGTTGGATGTAGATGGGGGGGTGCGGGAAGGACCTTACTCAAAGTAAGGGTACCTGTGAACAGCTGTCGGGTCTTCGTCGATCCCTAAATTGATCTGTCTTTTTACGGGTTACGGGTCGTCTATGGTAACTTGAACCATCGTGCCTGACGTCCTCTGAGGGAAGACCTAGGTTGTAGAATGAATTCTCCTACCACTCTGCTTGATTGGCTGTTAGGGATCGGACTAGGGGAGATAGGTCCCCGTTCTCACCGAATTGCCATAGAAAGAGATCGGGCGCCCTTTTTGGTCGATCCTCGCTAAGGTTGTTCCTCGGCTAGCAAGAAGCACGAAACTCAGAACTCAACTTGCTAGAAGGGGATATCCCTTTCGGGAAATTGGACTGAGTTCGGGTTGGCCTATGCGGAACTTCCTGGATTGGTATATGGTCAACGTCTTTCGATCATATACACAAATAGTCAAAAAGCCCATAGGGTGGTGCCGACCCGTATGGCCATTTTTAATATACTTGGTTAAGCTTTCTTCCATTCTCCTATTCTGGGGGGTCTATGGTTCCTCAGAGTAGCGGAGAAAGTTAGGAAAAATCAAAGAGAAGATAGGTGGGGTTCCGCTTTCGCCCCCTCACCCCTTGCTAAGGGGCAGTTTCGCCGGTCCACACATTTAGAGATCTTCAAGGTGGATTAGCAGGGATGGGCCAAACTATGAACTCTTTCTGCTAGGAGGTCCCCGGAAGACTAGGGTGGGATTAGACTTGGGCAGTATCTGTAGAGAAGAAGCCCCTTTTATTACTTACGTCATTTTTTGATTTGAAATAATCCATATTTGTAGCAATGAAATACGCAAGTTCCTCGCCGAAACGAAATGATATATGATCAATTACAAATATCTATAGTATGTCTTCTCTATAAAGGACCTGAAATACCTTGCTTACGTATCATTGGGAAGTGCATTAACATAAATACGGCAGTAAGAAGAGGTAATACAAAAGTGTGTAAACTATAAAAACGGGTCAAAGTGGATTGACCCACACTAGCACTTCCACGTAATAGCTCTACCAAAGGCGAACCTATTACAGGAATCGCTTCAGGTACGCCTGTCACGATTTTGACTGCCCAATAACCGGTCCCAAGGTAAGGAATAACCAGTTACACCAAAAGATGCAGTCAATACAGCCAAAACCACACCCGTAACCCAAGTCAATTCGCGAGGTTTTTTAAATCCACCTGTGAGATAGACACGAAATACGTGCAGGATCATCATTAGAACCATCATACTTGCTGACCATCGATGCACTGATCGGATTAACCAACCAAAGTAGGCTTCTTTCATTATGTATTGAACAGAGGCAAAAGCCTCCGTAACGGTCGGACGATAGTCAAAAGTCATAGCAAAACCCGTAGCCACTTGTACTAAAAAACAAGTCAGTGTGATCCCCCCTAGACAATCAAATATGTTGACATGAGGAGGAACATATTTACTAGTTATATCATCGGCAATCGCCTGAATCTCGAGACGTTCCTCGAACCAATCATATACTTTATTGAGATAGGTAAACCGACAGACCCCCCTAAGAACCGTATATGCAAATTCAATCTCGTACGGCTCAAGCGGAAACACCAAAATACTGGTTAAAACAGATATGTAATAGAAAGTTTGAAATTTCTTAATAACTTGGTTCAAACATCTCTGAGGGTATGAAGGAACCAAAATCCGAAATCCCCCTTTTTTGATGATAATGCTCAAATCTCAAGTGGGCTCATCCGTCTTTATATTGATCGTTACAGGCCTCTTGAATTTTCTCTTCCCCTATTTTCTTATTTGATTTGTTGTTTGTGCGTCATTTTGTTTACTATTGATAGGAATTCTCTTGTTGAGACCCTATGATTTGATTGAAACCTCAGATTCATACTAGAACCACGATGATTCGCCCTAAAGCTAAGCCCAAAGGTTCTCTGAGTAAGAACCATTTGATCATCACTTACTTAATGAATGGATGTTATGACTCAAAATCCAGAGAAAGATTTGTCCCTCGGTCAAAATAAACACGATTCGGAAAGAGAAAAAATCGTTCGATTTATGAAATACCTCTTTGAGAATTTTTGGAGTAGGAGTCCGGTCGCGAGGTCTGAATAGTAGGTATGAATCATAGTTTAAATATTTCTCTTGAGCTATTCCATGTATTCCGTGCTCCAGATACTCGAATAAATATCCGACGGGGCAGAACCATCTCCATTGAGATGAGATGACAGACCCATTTCTGCACTATCAATAGGATCAATTATAACAAGTCACACACTCATATTCCGGAACTACCGAAACAACGAAATTCCGCGGTAGAACTACCAGAATGGTCCAGAAATCCGAGTCCTAAGTGATTCATTTTTGATTCAAAAGCTAGGACTTCGTTGTTCTTGTGGGCCTAACTCATTGAAATTCCATCCAGTAAAACGGAAGAATTAGAAATCTCCAAAATAATAGATAGGAATATCGCAAATAGAGCCATTGCGACACCCATTAAGGGGGTAGTTCCCCA
>NW_027182277.1:65000-80000 GCF_029961685.1 Aristolochia californica
TTGGCGTTAGCTAAACTACGCGGTAAGGGGAATGAGAGTTTGCACGAGACTTTTGACTTAGGCTAGTTGAATGAAGCAGGGGATTGACTTTGGAAGGGTAAAGAACTTGGAAAGACCCTAAATAAAGGGAGTTGGGCATACGCCCTCGGGCACAAAAGCAGCTAGTATGCCCTCGGGCACTAAAGCAGCTAGTATGCCCTCGGGCTAGCTCCATTGAATGCTCTCAGGAAACTACCTGAGGGAGAAGCTCCTGACAGCAAAGTACATTCTGACTCAGTCAAGGGAGAGCTCTGGAGGGAGCGAGAAAGTAGCGCCAGCCTTGACCCCCAGTCCCCTGTCAAGTACCACGCGTGGGCTGCGCTCGGTCGTATCTATCGCGCCCGTTATTGCAAGGAAAGCATTCTTGGTCGGCCTATGCCAGAAAGAATAGCCGGGTGGACCGCCACAGGTACTCCGGGGTGAGAGAGGGAACGAACTCACCATATCCGACAGTAAGCACAACTTTGAGCGAAGTTGTCTGGGAGAGACTAGGCCTTCCTCAGCTGATACATAGGCAATTTTCTAGCGGCAGCAACAGTTTCTCAATAAGGGTTAGAACTGAACTTTGCTACTGGTGCACAGGTTTCCTCATAATCAAGCCCATACTCTTGAGTGTACCCCTTAGCCACCAACCTGGCTTTTATCTATCAATGGACCCATCTGTTTTGGTTTTGGCACCTGCGTCAAAGGCACAAGAAAAGAAAGCCTTTTCTCACCTACTTAAATAATCGATATGAGAGTGGTTTCATAGGCCATGTTGACTAGGTTGATCTTTAATCATCAAATCACGAGTTTCAGTCCATTTCTGGATCCCTTCGTGAGAGTATAAAACTTCGCTATCTTATGCCCGAAAAGTGCTCTTCTTGAGCGATCCATTCTATGAACTGGGCAGCTAGTAGAGAGCAAATTTCCATCTTTTTGTCCTATTGATCTAATCAAAGCTTGTTACGATCAGGCTCATTTGGCTGAGATCTTACCTGGAAAAGGCTGGGGTAGGGTCAGTCTATCACTCTTGCTGGTCTGAGACCGGACTTTCTGAGATTACTGAATAAGAAGTAGAAACGGTGGAAAGAGCAGAAGGACGTCCGAATTGGACGAACATAAATGCTGCTCGGGGAGGAAAGAGGTCACCGGCAGTGCCTGGTCGCTAGCCGGTCACCGGTAGGCTAGCATAGAGGCTATATGGTGAAAGGGAACCCCGGCTTATCCATTGCTGATGACCCCTCTCTGACAAGGTCTCTCTTTGATTTTTCTCCGTTAGGCGATAGTCGATAAGGAACTCTCTGAACCGTAAGTGGGTAGGCTCACTCTCAGATCGATGGGGGAATCGTCGCTAAACACGTTCGAAATACCAGAGATGGAACTAGGTATGGGTAGGACCGAAATCAAACAAATCCGGACTCCGAAAAACCTATGAGTGAGCCGAGCGATAACCATGAGCACCGAGCCACCTGTCCTCCACCTTACTTACTAGCTTATTCCATATACCGACGGGTCCGAAAACCATGGACTAAGCTTTGCTTATGACCACGCTTGTTGACCATGCATGTGTTTGATCCCCTCGACCATCGGTTTTGGAAGCGATGGCTATGGTTGTCTATAGGAAGTAGTGTGTCGGCGAGCACTCGGGAGTCCAAGGTTTCTTGATCGAAAGCCTCATCCCTTAAATCTCTTTTTTATGCACGGGGCCAATCGAAGCCCTTTTGGTATAATAGGCAGGGTCCTTTCGATTGAGTGCAAGATGGTAGCGATCGTTTCTACCGCTTCACAGGCTCAGGCAAACAACGGCGCCAATCCAATAGTAAGGCACCAGGCTCACAAGAGTCGGGGACAGAGCGAGGGAGGGACACTGCGGGCACAAGAACCAGCCTTGTAGTATCATCACAGAGATAAAGGCCAGAGACCCCATTCCTGGGGAAGGGGTGAATCGGCACACCTACCCGACCAATCTATGCAGAGCTAGGTGGCACGGCACGGGACCTACTTATGAAGCATGGGTCGCTAAAATCGAGGTAGCATGTCTAGTGGACGAGGGCGAGGAACAGATTGCACTCGATGTCCCTTCATGAATAAGCTCGCGAGGGTAGCCTTTTCTACCGAATACGAAATTCAAGTACCGGGCGGGGAAGCGGAGGCTGCAACTATGGATACGGCAAGGAAGCTAGCTCGAGAGCTTACTTGCAGCTTTAGTGCCCGCTTAGCTTCTTTTTCTCCTTACTGTCGACCCGCTTCTTCCACTTCCACAAGAACTCGTTCCTATTCAATTCACTCTGAAAGAGATAGGATCGTAGATCAGTAAGAGTTAGGAAGACGCAGACATAGCTTTCTCGTCTTCGTCTTTGTAACTCTTATTGATGTGCCATTGATGTGCCCAAGCCCTATAGCGCATAGCCCAAGCTAGCCCAGACGAAGACGAGGATGCAGCTTATCGGTTGATAAGGGCACCGGTCCTGGCGTTACCCTTATCAACCGCTGTTTCAACTCCTGAAAGCTGCGCTCCCAAGCGCACAGAGAAGACTGCGTCTTTCTTTTCTGTCTTCTTTATGAGTGCTTTCTAGCGGGTAAAGGGGAAATTTTCTCTAACCCAGGCCTCGGCGACTGAGAGGAATCGGAAATAGGAAGTGAAGGGAGAGGAAGTGAGGATAAGGAGAGAGAGATTACTTAAAGTCTATTTGGTAATTGGTAAATAGACCGAAGCAAAGATCCTAAGGTAAGGGGCTTCAGACTGAGTTGTTGAGTGAGGGTGCCGCAGGTATGGTATATTCGCGTAAGGGGAAGCCGGGAGCTAGACTGTTAGATAGACTGTTACAAGTGGAGAAGATGCTCGACTAACAGGAAGGCGTGTCAAACTCTTTTCGAGAGGTAAGTTCTAGTTCTAACTAGGCTAGTCTACATATGCATCGTCCCACTGTGCTAATTGAATTCCCCGGAAAACGAACATAGATGTATCAGATATTGATTTAGTGTAGGGCGTCTAGGTCACTCAATTGAAAAGTGGAGAAGATGCCGAAGAGGCGTTTAGGAAAGAGAACCAAACGCTAGCTCTATGCACAAGTTCCGATAGATACGAGTTATATACTTGTAACGAGAGGGAATGAGTGAAGCTAGGGAACGAGCTACGTTGTAGAAGCTATCTCTAGTTAACTTTGATTTCTTAAATCATTCTGAATTTCAGTTAAAGTTGGTAGCTCGCCCGTCAGTCCTAGGGAGTGAAGACTAAAAGGTAGGATCGATTAATTGAAACTGAGTTCAAGAGGGGACCGAAGGGAGAGGTAGCTCTTTACTTTAGATAGGCTAGATAGACTGTTACAACTCCAGCTCGACTGAAAGGAAGGAGCGAGAGGAAACGTTCGCCCCTCCCTCTCCTAGTTTAGAAAAGAAAGATAGAACCTTGTTCACTGGTAAAGGCCCCATGGTCGATCGAAGGCCCCCTGTCAACTTCGAAAGATGCGAGGATACTCGTCTTGGATCGGGTATATCGATCCCATTGTTGGCTTAACTTAACTCCATCGGCGGAATCAAAGCAAAGCGAATCTACCCTACCCTCTCTCCTCGCTACGCCCCTAACTAACACAAGTAAGCAAGCGGAGGGCCTCGGCACCCTATCCTTTCTACAACTACACCGCATAGACCTTCTTTCGGTTATCTCCCCTGATTCGACTTTTGGCATTCCATCACTCTTCCGTTGTGAACTCCGTTTCACTCGAGCTTCCTTGCCTTCACTACGTCCACCCTCAAGAGGATAAGCTTTTCTGCCCCTTCCCTTATTCAGCGGAGTGGTGTTCACTTCCCCGCTAAAGGCAGAGAGATGGGAACCCTCGTCCCCGGATTCCCCCCACTCAAAGACAGGATCACAGCCCAACTCCAACACATAGAAATAGGGCTCGACGCACGGACTATACTTCTCAAATAGAAATGTCAAGAGAGATCCTCCTTGGATAAGTGCTTTCTACGCGGGTCCTTCATCATGCAAGAGGTAGGGGGAAGCCAAACTGGGACTGAGACAGGGCCCGGACTCCCACTGGGGTGGGGAATCTTCCTGCTTCCAGGAGTGAAAGAGTCTGCTTTGATAGAACCTGGCTTCTACGCTATTCGAAAGTCAAATATGATCCGACGGGGTGGCTCTATACATTCTTAGAAAAATAGTTATGGATGCCCTAGTCATCGAACTGACAGGATGATGGAAGCATCGCATTATTATCAATAGATAGACATAGATCATCTTTTTTTTCAAGATAATATCTCGCCTTTTGTCTTGCTGAGGAACCTTTTTTGGTAAGACAGCACTATCAGGGAATTCGGTTCCGCGTCAGTATAGTTGACAGATGCCGCCGCTGCAAGGCGAAGGAGTAAGCATGCGTGTAATCGGTTGACAATAAGGATCATACTTTCATGGCACTAAGGCAAATGCAAAATGCTTGCATCTGATCTAAGCAAGCGAGACTGCACCAGCACCATTAGTAAGAGTAAGGTAGAATATCATGCCTGTGTGATGTCCAGTGGAAATATTAGGCGTTTTGAAAGCGAGGAAAAGTGCTTTATGATTGAACTTTGTCCCTCAAGGCGCCCCTCCAACATCATTGTGAGCCGGAAAGGCCGTGGATACTTTTAAGATAAAAGCGGAATAAAAGTCTACTTTCGAAGCACTTCCTCTTGTTCTTGAGTTGGAGTTGGCTTTCATCGACAGGTAGGGTGATCAAGGCAATCTCGATTCTTTACTAGGAAATCCGAAGTATAGGTTATTAGGGAAGATCCCACCTTTCGTAGTGATTGCATTCATTCATTTATGGATTTGAACGATGCCACCCCTTTGAATTTCATGGAAGACCACAACTTCGCCTCTCTATTGGACTTTCTCAGTTCGGTTTACAATCAACCTTTTCGTTTGAGGACTTCCTTCCTCAGCAAAGACCTGGAGCGAATGCTATCTACATGAGCCTCGACTCTCTCAGTGGAAAAAGCAGCCCATACACAACCTAAACCTATTACCTTCACTTCAAGGCTATGACATCTTTATCTATTGCATTCTTTGCCTTAATGATGAAGGATGCAAGAGCCAGAAAGACTTCGTAGCAGAATAGGAGTTCGTGCCTTCTTCCATATTTAGATAGCCCCATGTTCGGAACCCCTTCGACTTGAAGCTTGTGGACGATAGCACGTATGGGTGGTATGAGTGCCATCAACGTATCCTAAGAAATCGCTCTTTTTTTAGAACTCACTGGGAACAAAGAGAGAACGAAGGGAAGAATATATGGAGAGGTCTGCTACTTAAAAAGATTATCGGCCGGCATGACAAGAGAAAAGAGATAGAGAGAGCATGCTGACGATGGGATGGGGATGGGATTTAGTTTTTACAAAATCGCACTGGAGCCGTACGATAGAAGGCGCAAAAATTCTGACTAGGAGAGAGCAGGAGGTGGGCTTGGAATAAAACAAACAACCTTTGAAGCCGGAGCCGATAGAAATTGTTCTAAGTTAAAGAGCGTGTGGAATAAAGTCAAGAAAGGGGAAGTGAAGCCATCATTAGCTAAACCGGCTCCCATAATAGTAGACTCTTTAGTGCTCTTCGTTGACTCTTTCCTTCTGACACTATGAGGGGACAGCATCTCTCGTCTTTTAGAAGGCAGTGTGGACCGAAATGGAAGCCGGTCAACGGTAGGCGTTCATTCCTCTCCTTTCATACGAGTCTCTTCGCGGAGGGTGGAAGGGACTGACTTTCGAGTTCATCTGGCCTTCGGGAACCATGCTCCCGGGAAACATATGGGTACTCTATTCGATTGTTCTTGAAAAATAGAAAAAAGCCAGACCTTCCGGGTATCTCTTTGAATCCTGAATATGGTATGGTGATACCTCCGATTGTACCAACCTACATATGTCTCTCCCCCATCAATCAGTACTAGTTATTGTCATTTTCTTTCCTTGACCTTATTTGTCCGATGAGAAATGCGAAACGATAGAAGGATCCTCCAGTCCTGCTGGGAATTAGATCCTGCTCTTTGTCCCCCCTCCTCACAGAAAATGGATAAATGAATTGATCGATTCATCGGATCGGGACTGACGGGGCTCGAACCCGCAGCTTCCGCCTTGACAGGGCGGTGCTCTGACCGATTGAACTACAATCCCAGGAAAATTAGGTGTACAGCCTCCAAATCTTTCTTTATTTCGTCTTTCTTTGTTTGATTTCATTCGAACCATTTTTGATCGCCGTATTGTAACAGAGACACGAATGATATATATATATCATATCATCATAGATATGATATATAGTGACAGTGACACGGATTACTAGTAATCCTGTGGTTATTGCCAAATCGATTGAGAATCTTTCGAACAATGAAAAAAGTCTTTCTCCTTTAGACTTTATACTTATAGATCATAAATCGTTATCGTTATAAACAGAAGAACATGCGAAAACAAAGAAAATGGAATGGAGATAATATATATAAAAAGATTGACTCTTTCTTCCTCCATATCATGCATTTTTTTAGGACGGATTGGTTATATCATCTTCATGGATCGGTGAATTCTTGGGTCGAGCTGGATTTGCACCAGCGTAGACATATCGCCAACGAATTTACAGTCCGTCCCCCGCTCGGGCATCGACCCTGGAAGAAGAAATTCTAGGCTTATTGAGAATCCATGATCAACTTCCTTTCGTAGTACCCTACCCCCAGGGGAAGTTGAATCCCCGCTGCCTCCTTGAAAGAGAGATGTCCTGAACCACTAGACGATAGGAGCATACCTGCCCGATCGCCATCATACTATGCGAATACGCAGAGCAGTTTTTTTTAATGGTAGAACCCGTAAATCTGGGAAGGGATCGACAAGTAATCGAACATCTTCTTTTTCTATGCGCAAGGTACGCCCTTCATGACATGATTCGAAAGAAAGATCTTTTTTTGGTACACGTATCAATCAAGTGAATCTCGTTCTTCTGGGTCAATAAAAGCTATTAGGATAGGATCGGTCTTGGAACAATTCACTGCATTGATACTTATATACTTATACTAGATCCATATATATATAAGTCTAATTTCTTTAGCTATTATCCCCCTCACTACGTGAGTTAACTCACTCCGTTAACACTTCCTTCGTCGGTTCTCCGTTCGGTTTGGCGGGGATACTAGTGCTAGCTCGAGACTACTATAATAAACTAGCTCGTGTCCCCTGGTTGAGGGGACATTCTCCCTTGGCCCTCACTTCGTTCGTTCAGTAAACGGTCCATCTCCCAGTATTAGTGAGCCGTCTATAGGCAACGAGTGCGAGTGGAGTTTTGAGTATTATATATAATTATATATACTACTGCCTATCTCGACCCGAACACAAGCTCAAAACCCTCACACGAGTTAGTGGTCTTTAGGCAGCGATTGTAGTAGTTCAACTCCTAGTTGATGAGAGTGACTTCGGGAGTCAAAAGAGTAAAGGTCATTCTCTCAATTCCAATCGAACGCAACTGGATCTAGTATGAACTGGCGATCAAAACATATATACGGTTCTCGAAAAAGAAGTTCTTTCTGCGAGCCTACGAAACGAGTCACCACTGGAGCAGATCAAATAAGGAGATCAGAATCGGGATCTCCTTTAGATGCTGGGCCACCCCCTTCTCAGAAACTCAAACTGTAATAGATTTGAAGCCTGATGAACGAGATCGATCTGAACCTCCTTTGCATCCCACAGGATCCACAATCCTCCTGCAGATCCTGAAGGATGACAGCAAACACTACTTCCCTCGAAACCCAACCTTCTCACCAGATTTTCCACCAGGCTCTCTTTCACCTTCGTCTCCAATACAATCACAATAGCCGGCTTATCAGTTTGAATCATAGCACCTCATCGTAGGTCTGTTATTAAGACCTCTTGCATTCCAAGCAAGAACTTTCATGGAGAAAGGTTAGGGATAGGGGAAGGCGTACCTTTGCCCCCTATATATCTGTGGCTTAGAGGGCTTTGAAGCCTGCCTATAAAGCGCCTTTACACAATAGGGCCCAATAGAATAGGGCACCAGCGCCAATTGCGATTGTAGGCTTGAGGCTTTCTACCTGATAGCAAGAGTGCTTGAAGCACGCGTAAGGGCTTGAAGCGCCTATTGCAACAAGGTAAAGGCGCTTTATAGCCCTATTGCAACTTTGGGCGTCAGTGAAGAGGGCTTGAAGCACCTATTGCAATTGTAGGCTTGGGGCTTGTGCGCTAGTGTCAGGCGCGCGCAGGAGTTTTGAAGCTGGGAGGAGGCCAACGCAGTCCGCGCGGTACGGAAGATTGGTCCGCTCCGCTTTTCGGTTCGCTCCCCCTATGTGGTCGGCCTTCTTACCAGTCTGCCTCCTTTCTCTTTTTTGAATATAACAATGCCCGAGCTCCAGCTTTGCTTGCGTTCTTCACCGGCGCTCGCCGGATGTATCACTCATCCCGCTCCTAAGGTAAGGAGTCTTCTGTGTGTTATAATCATTACGGGAATGAATCGCATATTATGGTTGAGAATGACTCGGGAATTCATTGATAGTCACTTTGCCAGGTTCTAGGGGGCTTACTCCTCTTTTTTGTCGATCGAGCCGCTCTCCCTCATTCCACTCGTCCTGCCCTCTTCACGAACTTGTACAATCGATGCCACAGAGATAGCCAACTCTATTATCGAAGAAATAGGGAAACGGGCGACGATTTGGCACCAGATATCCGGAGGTGTGGAAAGAGCAGCTGTGAAAAGCGGAAAAACCATCAAAAAACGACGATTGTTCGTGGAGGTTTCCACAGAAAGACCCCTTGGTTCTGGCAAACGGATCACAATTACAGGTACCTGGGAGCATACCGATGGAATGAACGAAATACGAACAGTTAACATAAGATTTTCATAGATCTTAGGTTGTAACTTGATCATGAGCGAATTTGTTGATGTTGCACCCACATTGTATGGAAAGTGCCAAACATTGGGAACTACCCGGGGAGGAGTTAGGAACAGGAACAAAGAGAAGCGAGAACCACTTAAATAGAGGAATCGATTGTATTTCGTCCTTTGTTCCCCATAGCAACTGGGGATCAAAAAGCACCAAATTTGATGACTTATTAAGGGAAAGACGAAGTAAGAGCATGCTATTGGAGACGTTGCAACATATGTCGGGGAGGCCTCCGTTGATTGTGTACGAACAAAATACGAGTCCAAAGGCAGGGTCAGAAAGGGTTTTGCTAATGGAGATATTGACTCTTCCGGGAACCAGTAACGCGTAAACCATGTCAAACCAAGACCGATCAATATCCGAACGGAACGGATTCGAACTTCTCCTATAATAGTTTCCGGTGCGAAATCAAATTCATAGGATATATATGAGTAATTCAAAGGAGAAAGATTTGATAGGATTCGATTAATTTGAGTAATGAACAAAACAAATAGGATTGATTATGTATCACAATTTTCTCACAACATCGAAGGTTTTTTTTTTGAATATTTTGATAAGATAGCTTGGTATCAAAACTGTATCAATGATTGTGTCGTCGGCGGAAGTTAGTTCTCCGGCTGGACGCAGCCCAGCAAGCCCCAGCTTCAAAAGAAGGCCCCAAAGCAAACTAGCTTACGCGGGCGAATAAAGTTCCCCTCTTGCGTACAGGGGCTTGATACCTGATAGCAAGAGTGCCTACGGCACCTATTGCTACTTTGGGCGTGTGCGCTCACGCCAGCGAGCGAAGCGCGGATGCCACTATTGCTATAAGGAGCCAAGGGGCGTGTGCGCATGGCAGCAAGTGGGCCCAAAGTAGCGCGCTTTATAGCCCTCTTGCTATCAGGTGCGTAGCCAAAGTAGCAATAGTGCCTTGGGGCACTCCAAGCACACGCCCGCGGGCCCCAAGGCCATAAAGCGCACACGCCCGCGAGCTGCTGTGCCCGCGGGCATCGCACACACCCGCGGGCACTAGTTAGCGCACAAGCCCCACGGCCATGGGGGGCACTCTTAGAGCATGGCTGATCTCTAGCGCGAGCTGATAACAGTGTTTGTTATCTTGGAGGGCGCCCCCGCTGCAGCAGCTGCCGCAGAATTTCTCTTTGTAAAAACTCCTGCTTCTGCAGTAGCTCATGACACCGCTGCTGTCAAATTTCTTCCTCTCTTTTATCAAAAATACCAATTTCTAAAAAGAAGTTTAATACTTCTTCGAAAAATGGGGATTTCTCCCGCTCCAAGATAAGACTACTCAAAATTGGAGAGAGTCGCGGGTGGTTGAAGTCAAGATAATTTTGTTCGAGAACTCTCATCACACTTATATCGAGTACGCGTGGGGAGACCGGCGGCAGATCCTGGCGCCCATAAAAGATTCTTTTGTACAGGTCGAGAATTTGCTCTTTGGTTGAAGAGAAAATTTCGATGTCCATAAAGGATTGAAGTTGCCCACAAGACTCGGAAGGTTGAGTATTTGTGAGTGTAGACCATACAAATCGAACCCATTCAGGGTCCTGTCCCGGAAGGGACATATAAAACTCCAACAGGTCGAAGTCCATTGGCGACACTGGTGGTGAAACTGGTCAAACTCTAAGGGTCAAGTTTTGAAAAAGCGAACTGGCGAAAATAGAAAATAGATATATCCCGCAAATTCGTAGAAAATTCAAAGCATAAGACATAAGAATTGGATGCTGCGAATAGTAATACTGACTTTTTTGTTTCGGAGACAATATAAATAAATATTAAAACGAAGAAAGAATTGTATTGTCCATCGGACCGGGTAAGGGAACTGATTGTACATGTGACTTTGTTTTTTGTAGGGGGCATTAAAATTGTGTTTATGACTGGCAAACTAAAGAGAAAGGAAGATGACAAACTCAAAGTTTTGGCTTCAAGTAGTTCCAAAAGTGATTCCGCAAACGAAGACAAACCGCCCAAAAAAAGGCGTGGCCGGCCACCAAAGAAAAAAGAAGAGCGACTGGGAGATGCACGTCACGATCTAATAAAGGCGATTATTCGTCTATTAAGGGACACATATGTTCCCTTTGCTGACTACAACAAACCACAACCTTCTTATGAAAGGTGGGAAAGAGTGGTCGAGCTCTTATCGAACGAAAGAGTCGATCTCCAACCATTTTTCGAGATTTTCGATAGCTTGAAAGAGTTCAGAGAGAATAGCCCTGCTTTTAAGCAGGCATTAGAACACTTGGAAGAGCTGCGAAGTCTTTCTGATTCAAATTTCTTCAAATAAGAACAATTGGAGCTTCATTCCTATTCTCTGTTATGATGTTCAATATTCAAATAGCGGAGACTCACGAATAAGAGGAGTTCAAGGGGACAGTGAATTTAGGGATGAAACGGCATATATGTTACTCTATTGGAAAACGGGCCCACCGCGAATTAAGCATTGTATAGTTTGCCCGGCTTTTTTATCGGATTCGTATTCTAGAGTCAAAAGGGGGAAGGAGAACTGCGAGGAGCCAACCTCCGTACGCTTGGACGGGGTTGGGCCAACCTATGGTGTACCGGTTGTGTTATGCCAATAGCAGCGCCGGGCAGCTAAGTTGGTATGGAAGAACTGCTATAGGTAAATCCTTCTCTTTACAAGTTCTCGTACGAGGTTTTTTGTTCTAACAAAAAACTTAGATAGGTGAGAGGTGTAAGCACCGAAAGGTGTTAAGCGATCTCATACTAAATATTAAAGAAATAAATAAAGAAAAAGAAAGTCATCAGTCGAGCGAGTACTCTTCCTCATCCGAATTCCCTCCAGGTCGAATGGAGGCAAGGCAGGAGAGCTGCTCGAGTTCACCGGGGTCACGCTTTCCAATGTGGTTTGTTACTATTATACGAATTATCATGTTTTTTTTTCTTCACATAGATCGTAAATTATGAGATGAAAGAAACTCATCAAGAAAGAAGAAAGTGGTCCAACGAATCCGAGCACGGATCCGCTCTTCGAGTTCAAGATTGGATTGAGAAGCTGAGGACCTGTAGTGCCTGCGCGTAGATTGACTTGTTTCAGGTCTGTATCCGTTTTGCTTTCACATGGGGTCCGTCTTCCGTGGCTTCCGTGTCTCTGTCTGCTTCGCTTTGCTTCGCCTTATTAGAAAGGAATTCTGTCTGCTCTGCTTTGCCTCGCCTTAGTAGTCTGGCCTGTAGTCGCGCTAGCGTGAATGAGTAGGTGGGAAGACTCGTAGTTTGTCACGTAGGAGCTTGAAACGAGTACTTTGAAGTCCCTTGGTGAAGATATCGGCAATTTGATCAGAGCTGGGAACAAAGTGAACACGTCAGAGGCGGGAAGCTACCTTCTCGCGAACGATGTATTAGTCAATTTCAATGTGTTTCGTCCTTGCGTGAAGAACGGGATTGGCAGCCATACATATAGGTTGCACTTATGTTGTCGGAGAACTAGGGCGGTGGGTGGGGAAGGAAGGAAGAGAGGAACCCTTAAATCACGGAGAAGGCAAGTGATCCAAAGCACATCAGCGGCAGCGGTGGCTAGTGCATGGTATGGCGCCTGAGTACTAGAGCAGGAGACGGTGGGCTGCTTCTTGACTCCCCATGAAAAAAAGTGGTTTCCGAGAAAGACACAATGGCCGGATGTGGAACGCCTATCATCAGGATTGCCAGCCCAATCCGCATCTTCATAGGCATATATAGTTGGCTTGGTGTCACGGTGAAGGAAGAGACCGTGTTGAAGAGTCTCCTTCAAATAGCGCAGGATACGCTTGGCAGCAATCATGTGAACGGAAGAGGGTTTGTGCATGAACTGAGACACGTGGTTTACAGCAAAGGCGATATCTGGTCGTGTAAGAGTGATGTACTGCAGTGCACCAACAATGCTGCGAAAAGAGGAAGCTTCAGAGAGCTCCGCACCTTGATGAAGTGAAAGTTGTGAACCAGTGACAACAGGAGTGGAAACCCCGCTTTGGGCTCAAAGTAGCAATAGGGGCTTATCGCACTCTTGCTATCAGGTAGAAAGCTCCTGTACGCAAGAGGGGCACTTTTTAGCCAGCTTGACGCCCAGGACCATAAAGCGCACAAGCCCTAAGGCCCCGGCCATAAAGGCTACTTCTGCAGCTGCCCCTTGTAGTAAGAGGCGCCGTAGGCTCTCTGTATACAAGGGGCGGAGCACCTTTACTACAGAGGCGCCGTAGGCTCTCTTACTACAAGGGGCGGAGCACCTTTACTACAGAGGCGCCGTAGGCTCTCTTACTACAAGAGGCGGAGCACCTTTACTACAGAGGGGCACTTTTTGAACTCTTTTTGGAGAACCACCGGTGCATTCGGTTGGTTCAGATCAATTTCTACGCTAATTTTTGCATATCGAACTCTAGTGCACTCTTCTGTATGCTCGTCTAGCTTCACCGCTTGTCCAATCAGAGCAGCTACTCTGTGGAGGATGTCCGGTCGCCTGTATGAAAGAGGAAGTCGAGGTAATCGAACCCAGATAATAGCGGAGTCCAGTTTGGTCTCAAATGGATCAAACGCCGCGTGCCATCTTCGCAAGACCAGGTCCGAAGACAAACCATGGTCCTATAGTAATAACGAGGTTGAAGTCTTCAACGTTTGCAAATCAGAACAGAAAGTAAGCGCCTCCCATGGCCATGATCGGAACTCCTCCTTTCATGCCTGCTTGTTTCCAGACTGCTTGCATTCTCTCGGTGAGCGATTTGAGCAAATCCGCCTAGGACTTTGCCAATAAGGCATAAGCTCCAGGCCTCAGCACTCTCTGATAGAGTACTTCGCTCTCCAACTCGTCTTTTTTCTCCCAATCTTCGCAATGGTCCGTTATAGCAGATTCATTCAAGTCCACTTCTGCTACATCGTTATCCAACTTCTCCATCTCGTCAGCCCAGGATTTAGAGTTGGAAGAGGACCCCTTTTCCACCTTTTCTCTGTAAGATGGTTTAAGAGGTTCTTTTCCTTTCCCTCCATCGTTAGAAGACATGGTTGTTGGTGAGACAAGAGAGGTACTTACAGAAAGTTTGGTGGTGGTGCTAACCAGCTCTCCATAGATATTCATATAAAGACTTCATACCTGAGCGCACTCGAGTGCTTCAACTTCTTTGAATCCGGCGGATGAATTCAAAGAAAAGATTGGATCGTCCTCAAGCTACTACGCACACGCCAACATACTCTGCAGGTCTCAGTTGTTTTTGTTGTCTTTATCAGAGTATTGAGCCGTCTGCGACATTCAATCCGGTATTATCTCTCTTAACTTTGCCGAAGACCAACGCTTTCTCCAAGATAAGATGAGTATCCCATCTTTGTTTTCTCCTCCATCCTTCACGTCTAGTCTAAGAACTCTCATAAGATCTTCTTAAGATCTTCCTAGAACACTAGTCGTTTTTCCATGCAGATCTTTTCTCACTCTATTAGCCTTTCCTTCCTCATCTAGCCCTCCGTTACTTTCATCCCCTCGCTCCGTTTTACTCCACTCACGATTTCATCTCCTTCGCTTCCACTCTCTCTTTCCCTTCGCTCATCTTTCTCTCTTAGCCGGGCTAATAACTCCTTTTCATATTCATGCAATTTCATTTCCCTTCTCTTCTTAGCAGGATGGTATGGAGCCAAGCTGTGATGATACGGGTTCGGAACATCTCGCATGGCGACAGGCCACACCAACCCTCCCCTCGATCTGCTGAATCGGCCCTCTGACAAACAGGAAGGCTGTGATCTTGTCATCCTTCCCGGGCTCAAGAGTTGGTGCGTCCTTCCCTTGATAGCCGAGTCCATCCTTGGATTCCCGAAGGTTAAGGACAATGGGCTTTTTGATTCCCTGATTTTCTCGTCCAAGTCCCAACCCAGACTTGTAGCCGAGTCGGCACATCAAATTCCAGATTTCCCGCAGCATTTGGCATAGCGCAAAGTCTTGTCCATGACCCGGGTGTGGAGGCAACTCTATCTGTCGATCCTAGAACGGTCCATGCGAAGTTGAGGTCAACAACGGAGACCAAAGGTGGCTTCCGAGGTTGGATCTCTGTTGTCGTGACTTCTTTGATGATCGGGAGATTAGGAAGGTTGTCACTTTTGTACTCTTCAG
>NW_027182277.1:90000-96247 GCF_029961685.1 Aristolochia californica
TTCATACACAGTTGGAGTCAGTTTCTTAAGGTCTTTTACGACAACTTCTACTAATCAGTAAGAAAACATACCTACGCAGAGTTGGCAACAACTAAGTAGTTTTCTGATGAGAGCTTCGACGATTTCTTTCAAAGGTGGAGAATCAAAGTACTAAAATGCGAAAAGAGGCTGACGGAGAAGGAGATGATCGAGCTATGCATAGATTGCCTTCAGTGCTACCTGAGAGAATAAATTGACTTGGCCAAGCCAAAGACTGTTAAAGGGTTGTGGTCAAGAGATATGCATGTGAGGCCGGGTGACACACTTGGTTATGGACCTTAGTGTGGGTCCCGGGCTAACTTGTCTGTTAAACGAGTCGTCACCTAGATGGTTGATGGACTGTTTTTTTCACTCATGGTGCCGCCGGGTTGGGCTCGCCCTTGGCAGGCGTCCTGGTTGACTTGTTTGTCGAAGCCACACTTTGATTCTACTGGCTGGTGCAGTTTAGCAGAAAAAATGGCGATTTGACCGGATGTGGATGTGCCTGTCGAAGACACTGAATGCTCGTATTAACTGGTAAAAAGGAGAGGAGTAATAGTGACGTATTTTGAGTTGTCATTTTCTAATAGTTAATAGTATAGTAGTATTGTAGCCTGATATAGTTCACTGGTGTAGTTGACCTTATTTACTACAAGGTTCTACCCTTTTTTAGTTCATAGGAACTAACTGACCTTATTACTAAAGGCGAAGATCTCATGCATGCTTATCTATGCCACGGAACGCTATCGTCGAGCTAAACGACCCTACTTCAAACATTAAGTCAAAAATGTGAATAGCGAACAGCCGGCTTCATCAACATCACTAAGATCCGGTCTGTGTTCCGTGTGATATTTACTAGACCACGCTTCTATTAAATATTGATCTCTTGCGAAAACTACTAAGGAGAAATGGTTAGGTCTGCCTACAAACTGCTTAAGCATGGTGAGTGATCTGAGGCTCGTTGGTTTAATCCAATTGTACATACCCCGCCATCACTGACCTATTAGTTATAAGAAGCAAACTTTTTTATAATGATGAGTCTAGAAAGAAATTCAATGGAATTCTGATTTGAAACTTCTATCCTATCTATCCAGGCCTTCGACCGATAGCTCTTTGAGTTGATCCGCGTAACCAAGGGCGAACACTCTAATAAGTCTAATAAAAGAAATCAGTCCGTAAGCAGATCCCCGACGAGTAAAGGAGACCTAGGGACAAACCGGGTACTGATTCCCCAGTTGACCCCTCCTAAAGCTTCCTTCCAGCAGAAAACCAGAGGAAAGAAGCTCGGACCAAAAGAGCAGAAGAGGCGAAAGCTGCTATAGCAAATGCCAACAATTTCTTTGAGAAATTCGGGACGGGATAAGAATGCCAAAGACCGAAGTCTGCAATTTTGGGACCAGATGGCACCCGATTCCTTCTGACTTTAGGCAGTGTCCATATGCTTCGGCGTGGTGCAAGAGAAAGAAAGTCTTGTTTAATTGCATTCCCTTTCATGAGACAGTAGTTGGTAGAATTATTCCAAGTCTTTCTGCTGGGAAAGAAAAAAAAAGGGGATTAATTAGGAAAGAGCTCCTAAGAGGAGAGGGATGACTCGACCTCGGATTAAATACAAGTGAACCAGGTGAACTAGAGCGAGCAGGAGGAGCAAGCAAATAGAGGCCTCTCATCCGATCCACCTCTAGCAGTTAAAGGCAGGTATTCACAACCGATCTTTGATCCGCCGATTCAAGCAATGAAGCTACCAGTGGGATAAGCATGAATGAGCCGATACCTCCCTGACCGAAACCCGCCGACAGATGACATCAGATATCAGATGAGCCCCATCCACCGAGATGAGTCGCATTTAAATTTAAGGCCGTCCGATCGATATCGATGAATTCTTACGCCTTACGCCGATTCAGGAGTGGTTGAAGCCAATACAGTAAATAAATGCAAGGGAAGATCAATATCCGCTTATTCTTTGAGATGACACAGCTCTCCACTAGACGCAAATTGCCGAATCAACACCAGGCAGGATAGGAGTGCTTTCTTTGATCGGCGTCCCCCAGGCCAGAACTGAAAGGACATACCAGCCACCGGAGGATTATCGGACATTCCTTCATGCCGGTTGGAGGAAAAGATAAGTCGAATGCTCAACACACTTCCCAAAAAGCATAGGCCGATGCCGATTTCCGATTCTAGAGAAAAAACTCCACTTTTCTCAAATGGGGCATGAAAGAAGATGTGCATTAAAAATCCGAGGTAGGAAACAAAGATAGGCCGGCCTTCCAAGCAAGCAACTCATTGTGAGAGATAAGCAGCTATTGGATCAGATGGCTTGGGCGGTGTGGGAAAGAAAGCAATGCATTAAAGACAGGACTATCGGCTCCACCTGTTAAGCTTCCCAAGCACCTATCATGCCCTACTACCAGATCTTTGGCATGAATTACCGATTCTCGGGATTTAAATAAGGAATGGAGGAGCTTGAAGCATTTCTCCATGCTTTTGAGGAAATCGATAACTGGAGGAATGAATCCCCTTAGTTGAGACATGCTTCTAAGAGACATGATTGTCATCGACCAGTTGCAGATGGGGGGAAAGCAATATCAATATAAAGTGAGAAAATTGATTGTTGCCCGGATTTCATGATTCCATTCCACTACTGAAGAAGATTCCTCTTAGCTACGGAACCGAACCTTCGGGGCAAAGAATCATACTAGTTCACCTTTGTTTTTCTAAGTCAGGGCCTTCTCTACTTGACTCCACAGGAAAACCCTTATCCTTAGAAGCCTATCCCTGGATCAAGCCCATCCCCGAGCCCGAGAGCGCATAGCACACTGACGCAGGTGAAATGCAAAGCAGCATAAGGCAAATGCTAGACTCGTGCTTCCGTTTAGAGAAGGACGAGTCTAGCGGCTAATAGCTATAGAGGGGTCTTAGAGAAGAAACTGATTGCCCTGAAGCAAGTAACTTCACTTCAAGCTGGGTAAGGGAAGGCAAGGAAGTAACTGAGGGAAGGGAACCGATAGCACCGAGAGCGAGAGGAAAAAGAAGAAAATCAGACAAGAAAGAAGAACAGACTTTAAGGAAAAGAACTCGGGTGAGCGTCTTCCACTCGTTACTTAAGAGTCTTGCTTCCTACACGCCTTTAGGCACCCCCGTCAAATGTCAATAGAACACTATCGGACTGACGGGCTTCGCTCATCGGGTTAGGATCAAAGGCTTGGTCTGAAGCGCCTTTCTCCGCTACTTCTCTTAGGTTACTCCTACCTCTTCCTACCTCTCCAGCTTGGCTTACTTAATTGACTTCGTACCATCGCATCTTCAACCCGAAAGAACTTCATTTCGCTACGTGCGGTATCGGACTTGTCAGTATTTTTCTTTGCTCTATTAAGAAAGACCCGTGGAATGGTAAGTATGTCATTCGTACCGTCCCTATCGTAAACTCCGAAAGGCCCAAAGCCTTAGCGCCTTCCGACTTTTGATAGCAAGACCTCTCCGCCCCTTGCTTACTGAGTCCTGTCTTCTTACTCCCCAATCCTGCGTCAAAAAATCTTTGAGGCAGACAAATAAGTTAGAGTGCCCCTATTGCGTCAGGTGCGTAGCCCTGTAGCTTAAGAGCTTGACGCGCGAGAGGGGCATGTGCGCATGGCAGCAAGTGGGCTTGTGCGCTAGCTAGTGCCACTACCAACCCTCGCGTTAGCGCAGCCGTTTGATTGCTCCCATCTCATTTTAGGTCCAGCCTGATGTGCCCCACAGAGACCTTCATGGACTTCAGCCATCACACGATCAGCCTCCGGTCTACTTAAACATCTCAGCAGAAGACCATCGGCACCACGTCGGTACCCCTTCAATCAATACAAAGTTCACGGCCCGCTGCCTAACCAACTTTAGCGTTTCTTGACTTGGATTGCTCAAGTACTTGATGTACGGGTAACGCCAATCCCCTTCGTCGACACCCTCCGTCTCTATGTTATAACAGTGGATCACATCCGAGTCGAAGCATCTTTGAAGGTATGGTGCAATCAACTTCTGCCGAATCTGCACGACGACCTGTTGGCATGTGTTCGGCATCCTCAGAGTCGACCCTAGTTGTGCCATGCTGTCAGCTGCTGCTCCCTTCCCCACCCACCGCCCTTGGCACATGGTCAATTCTGACGGTATCAAAGCCCTCAAGTCCATGACCGCTTCCCAATAGCATAACATAATAGGTGCTGATTGAGGACTTTGTACTCTCCAGTAACCTGCCTAACAAAAAACTGCGAATCGCCGATATTTCAGATTCCCGACTGCACAGCAATCTCCAGGCCAAGAATCAGTGCTTCATATTCGGCCGTATTGTTAGAACAGGGCGGCTGGATCTTGAAGGTGGGCGGTGGGGGAGGTAGATAGCGAGCGAGTGGGTCAAGATGTGGGAGGTGGCCGAATTTCTTCTTATCTTTTCTTTTTTTTATCTTCAGAATCGAAAGTGAAAAAAGAATCAGAGAATGAAATTACAATTCATTCAATTCTCATTCTTTTTTTCTTGTCTTTCTTTTTATACCGATCCGTCCTCTGCATCCGATACGCTGAGCTCGACCACTCTTTCCCACTACTGATCTAGAGAGACTGCAAGATTGACAGCCTTATCAATCATCGGCACTGCCTCCCGAACCTCCACGACGAATATCTCCCAGAGAGAATAAGGGTAAGCCTCCTGCCTAAAAAACGACTAATGGCTTATTTCCTCCTTCACTGCTTCCACTTTGAATGCCTTCCTTGCAGCTCTACACTCTCAATCCATTCCTTCATCATACTCTGTGGCCTCTTCTCAAGCTTGCTGGCAACAAGCAATGAAGGAAGAGCTTGACGCGCTCCATCAAAAGAAGAAGAATTGAATCCTCCTGAAAAAGATGCTATTGGCTGCCGTTGGGTGTATACTATAAAGACTAAGGCGGATGGGGCTGTTGACAGATACAAGGCTCGCCTTGTTGAAAAGGGATATCAAAATATAGGATAGAAACTGAGGAGATGGAGCAAATCCAAGATGACGACTATTCGCACACTTGTTGCTCTTGCAGCCGTGCAAAGGTGGCAGTTATTTAAGTTTTTTTTTCTCGCTCCTAGCTATAGATAAGGATTCAGTCTTGCTCCTCACGTCGCAATCTTGGATTCAGTCTATAGTAGCTAATACAAAGCTTGCTCTTGCCCCTCTAAACGACCTTAAAGCTTGCTGACTGAGAAGCTTGTTTCATCAAATCCACGGAACTTGCTCGCTACTAGTGCAGGAAGAAAGACTTTTGAACCCTAAATACTGCCCCTTCACGCTTGTTGGCCTGGCTTTCTCACAACTACAGGGCGATTTGGTCTCGCTCCGCTCCCCCCCTCTATTAACTCTATTAATAAGGGTTCCGAATTCAGTCGAGCTCCGTTCAGTACTCATTTGGCCTGGTATCTCGTGGTTCTGATCTCGCCTCAAAGTTACTTGTGATGATCTGGAAGTTTGGAGGGATCAAGCAAAGTGAGGGAAGCGCATCGCATCTCTTTCATCCCCTCTCCCCCTTTTTTTTTGCCTTCGTTCGACTCAAAAGCTCGAAAAAATGCTTTCTGTTCAATCAAAGAGAAAAGTCTCACACTGTACGGTCAGAGCTCAATGCCTTCTGTGGTCTTGCTATACCCGATCAGAAAGCGCACAAACGAACGGAACGTACCTTGCAACTCCGTTCCGACTTTAGTTTAGCAAAGTGTCAGAAGCGTCAGTGAGTAAGAGACAGCTTTGACTGCCTCACTGACGCAAGGTATGTTCGTTGAAGAGTAATAGGAGTAAGAGCAGAGGAGATCAGAGGCACTGCTACAAACCGACTTAACGAACCTTGCTAAAGTCAGAGTCCGTCCCGCGGAAGTCAAGCCCCATTGCAGTAAGGGCAGAATGCTGGCTTGCTTTCGAGCCATACGGACGAACCGACCGTCAAGTAAGAAAAGATCAGTTCAGTAAGAGGAGTTCAGAGCTAGACTCGCGTCCCCTTACTCGAATAGGGGGCTTGATTCAAACGAAGACCTTCGACGGTAAACGAAGCAAGCGCTCCCCTATCACGTAAGGGGCTTGGCTTGATTTAAATATATTATATTATATCTTGACTCTTGTTTCGGTACGGCGTGTGCAGAGGGAACTCGAATAAGAGAGCATACCATACATTAAGTCAGAACTGCTCTGCTCTGCAACGAACGAACCGTACATAAAGCAGGTAAGAGCAGCCCACACACTCTTCTT
>NW_027182278.1:27500-30000 GCF_029961685.1 Aristolochia californica
AACCCGAAAAAGGCAAAAAAGGGACATACGCACTGGCGACACGCCCGTTTCGCCTGCCACCCGTGCACACTCGCCTGGGCAGCTGGTCACATGCGTCGCTCACAGGCATTTTGCAGGCCAGCACCGGCGGATGCACGGGTCAAGCGGGACGGGACGAGCGCAAGGCTTGCTTTTGGTGGCACACGAAAACACGAACCCGAAAAAGGGACATACGCACTGGCGACACGCGCGCCCGTTTCGCCTGCCACCCATGCACACTCGCCTGGGCTGCTGGTCACATGCGTCGCTCATAGGCATTTTGCAGGCCAGCACCGGCGGATGCACGGGTCAAGCGGGACGGGACGAGCGCAGGGCTTGCTTTTGGCGGCACACGAAAACACGAACCCGAAAAAGGCGAAAAAGGGACATACACACTGGCGACACGCACGCCCGTTTCGCCTGCCACCCGTGCACACTCGCCTGGGCTGCTGGTCACGTGCGTCGCTCACAGGCATTTTGCAGGCCAGCACCGGCGGATGCACGGGTCAAGCGGGACGGGACGAGCGCAGGGCTTGCTTTTGGCGGCACACGAAAACACGAACCTGAAAAAGGCGAAAAAGGGACACACGGACAGGCGACACGAAAAAAAAGGGGTCGCCCTACCTAGGTGGGCGCAAAAACCCCGTCGGCCAGGAGGTTTCGCCAAAGTGTCTGTACTGTCACACAGGGTCAATAGCACGGGCATGGCCGGCCGCCGCACGTGCAGCGGCTTACGGACGCACGGTTCGGCGGCACGGGTGCCTGGCGGCTTTAGCACCTTGGGGTGGACAGGCCTGGCGGCAAGGGGGGCTAGGCACCTTGCTGCCAGCCGGCAATGGTGCACGGGGCGGGGCGCCACACAAACACGAAAGAGGGACAAGAGCGGGGCGATGGTCCACAGAGACGAGCCATGCACGGGGCCCGTGATCGCCGACACGCGCGAACGCGGACGCGGACAAGGACAAGGACGCGACGCGCGGCGCGCGTGCGAGGTCAAGAGGGGCGCGCGCACGAAAACGCGAAAAAAGGGGCTAGCGGCCGAGAAACGCGAAAAAAACCGGGTCACCTACCTAGCCGAACGCCTAAAATCGCTTCGGGCAGGAGGTTTCGCCAAAGTGTCTGTACTGTCACACGGTCCGTACGGGCGCAACCCCATCGCGCGCCAGCACCCCTTCCTGGGGGCGCCCACCCGCCAGGCGCCTGGCGCCCCACGCGCGCGCGCCCGGCGCCTGGCGCCTTGCCCCCCACGCGCGCCCGGCGCCTTGCCTCCGCGCGTGCCTGGCGCCTGGCGCCTTGCCCCCCACGCGCCTGGGCGCCTCTTTTCCGCCTGGGCGCCCTGGCACCTTTCCGCCTGGGCGCCTGTTTTCCGCCTTGGCGCCCTGGCGCCTTTTCGCGTGGGCGCCTCTTTTCCGCCTGGGCGCCATGGCGCCTTTCGGCCTGGGCGACTCTTTTTCGCCTGGGCACCTCTTTTCCGCCTGGGCGCCTCTTTTCCGCCTGGCCAGGGCGCCTCTTTTCCGCCTGGGCGCCATGGCGCCTTTCTGCCTGGGCGCCTCTTTTTCGCCTGGGCGCCTCTTTTCTGCCTGGGCGCCCTGGCGCCTTTTCGCCTGGGCGCCTCTTTCCCACCTGGGCGCCCTGGCGCCTCTTCGCCTGGGCGCCCTGGCGCCTTTTCGCCTGGGCGCCACTTTTGGCGCCTGGGCGCCTACGCCAGGGCGCCTCTTTTCCGCCTGGGCGCCTCTTTTTCGCCTGGGCGCCTCTTTTCCGCCTGGGTGCCCTGGCGCCATTCCGCCTGGGCGCCTCTTTTCCGCCTGGGCGCCCTGGCGCCTTTTCGCCTGGGTGCCTCTTTTGGCGCCTGGGTGCCTACGCCAGGGCGCCTCTTTTCCGCCAGGGCGCCTCTTTTTCGCCTGGGCGCCTCTTTTCCGCCTGGGGGCCCTGGCGCCTTTTCGCCTGGCGCCTCTTTTGGCGCCTGGGCGCCTACGCCAGGGCGCCTCTTTTCCGCCTGGGCGCCTCTTTTCCGCCTGGGTGCCCTGGCGCCATTCCGCTTGGGCGCCTCTTTTCCGCCTGGGCGCCCTGGCGCCTTTTCGCCTGGGTGCCTCTTTTGGCGCATGGGCGCCTACGCCAGGGCGCCTCTTTTCCGCCTGGGCGCCCTGGCGCCTTTCCGCCTGGGCGCCTCTTTTTCGCCTGGGCGCCTCTTTTCCGCCTGGGCGCCCTGGCGCCATTCCGCCTGGGCGCCTCTTTTCCGCCTGGGCGCCCTGGCGCCTTTTCGCCTGGCGCCTCTTTTGGCGCCTGGGCGCCTACGCCAGGGCGCCTCTTTTCCGCCTGGGCGCCTCTTTTTCGCCTGGGCGCCTCTTTTCCGCCTGGGCGCCCTGGCGCCATTCCGCCTGGGCGCCTCTTTTCCGCCTGGGCGCCCTGGCGCCTTTTCGCCTGGCGCCTCTTTTGGCGCCTGGGCGCCTACGCCAGGGCGCCTCTTTTCCGCCTGGCGCCT
>NW_027182278.1:70000-72500 GCF_029961685.1 Aristolochia californica
CCGTTTCGCCAACCACCCGTGCACACTCGCCTGGGCAGCTGGTCACATGCGTCGCTCAAAGGCATTTTGCAGGCCAGCACCGGCGGATGCACGGGTCAAGCGGGACGGGACGAGCGCAGGGCTAACTTTTGCCGGCACACAAAAACACGAACCCGAAAAAGGCAAAAAAGGGACATACGCACTGGCGACACGCCCGTTTCGCCTGCCACCCGTGCACACTCGCCTGGGCAGCTGGTCACATGCGTCGCTCACAGGCATTTTGCAGGCCAGCACCGGCGGATGCACGGGTCAAGCGGGACGGGACGAGCGCAAGGCTTGCTTTTGGTGGCACACGAAAACACGAACCCGAAAAAGGGACATACGCACTGGCGACACGCGCGCCCGTTTCGCCTGCCACCCATGCACACTCGCCTGGGCTGCTGGTCACATGCGTCGCTCATAGGCATTTTGCAGGCCAGCACCGGCGGATGCACGGGTCAAGCGGGACGGGACGAGCGCAGGGCTTGCTTTTGGCGGCACACGAAAACACGAACCCGAAAAAGGCGAAAAAGGGACATACACACTGGCGACACGCACGCCCGTTTCGCCTGCCACCCGTGCACACTCGCCTGGGCTGCTGGTCACGTGCGTCGCTCACAGGCATTTTGCAGGCCAGCACCGGCGGATGCACGGGTCAAGCGGGACGGGACGAGCGCAGGGCTTGCTTTTGGCGGCACACGAAAACACGAACCCGAAAAAGGCGAAAAAGGGACACACGGACAGGCGACACGAAAAAAAAGGGGTCGCCCTACCTAGGTGGGCGCAAAAACCCCGTCGGCCAGGAGGTTTCGCCAAAGTGTCTGTACTGTCACACAGGGTCAATAGCACGGGCATGGCCGGCCGCCGCACGTGCAGCGGCTTACGGACGCACGGTTCGGCGGCACGGGTGCCTGGCGGCTTTAGCACCTTGGGGTGGACAGGCCTGGCGGCAAGGGGGGCTAGGCACCTTGCTGCCAGCCGGCAATGGTGCACGGGGCGGGGCGCCACACAAACACGAAAGAGGGACAAGAGCGGGGCGATGGTCCACAGAGACGAGCCATGCACGGGGCCCGTGATCGCCGACACGCGCGAACGCGGACGCGGACAAGGACAAGGACGCGACGCGCGGCGCGCGTGCGAGGTCAAGAGGGGCGCGCGCACGAAAACGCGAAAAAAGGGGCTAGCGGCCGAGAAACGCGAAAAAAACCGGGTCACCTACCTAGCCGAACGCCTAAAATCGCTTCGGGCAGGAGGTTTCGCCAAAGTGTCTGTACTGTCACACGGTCCGTACGGGCGCAACCCCATCGCGCGCCAGCACCCCTTCCTGGGGGCGCCCGCCCGCCAGGCGCCTGGCGCCCCACGCGCGCGCGCCCGGCGCCTGGCGCCTTGCCCCCCACGCGCGCCCGGCGCCTGGCGCCTGGCGCCTCGCCCCCCACGCGCGCGCCCGGCGCCTGGCGCCTTGCCCCCCACGCGCGCCCGGCGCCTGGCGCCTGGCGCCTCGCCCCCGCCACGCGCGCGCGCGCGTGGCGCCTTGCGCCTGGCGCCTTGCCTCCGCGCGTGCCTGGCGCCTGGCGCCTTGCCCCCCACGCGCCTGGGCGCCTCTTTTCCGCCTGGGCGCCCTGGCACCTTTCCGCCTGGGCGCCTGTTTTCCGCCTTGGCGCCCTGGCGCCTTTTCGCGTGGGCGCCTCTTTTCCGCCTGGGCGCCATGGCGCCTTTCGGCCTGGGCGACTCTTTTTCGCCTGGGCACCTCTTTTCCGCCTGGCCAGGGCGCCTCTTTTCCGCCTGGGCGCCATGGCGCCTTTCTGCCTGGGCGCCTCTTTTTCGCCTGGGCGCCTCTTTTCTGCCTGGGCGCCCTGGCGCCTTTTCGCCTGGGCGCCTCTTTCCCATCTGGGCGCCCTGGCGCCTCTTCGCCTGGGCGCCCTGGCGCCTTTTCGCCTGGGCGCCTCTTTTGGCGCCTGGGCGCCTACGCCAGGGCGCCTCTTTTCCGCCAGGGCGCCTCTTTTTCGCCTGGGCGCCTCTTTTCCGCCTGGGTGCCCTGGCGCCATTCCGCCTGGGCGCCTCTTTTCCGCCTGGGCGCCCTGGCGCCTTTTCGCCTGGGTGCCTCTTTTGGCGCCTGGGCGCCTACGCCAGGGCGCCTCTTTTCCGCCAGGGCGCCTCTTTTTCGCCTGGGCGCCTCTTTTCCGCCTGGGCGCCCTGGCGCCTTTTCGCCTGGCGCCTCTTTTGGCGCCTGGGCGCCTACGCCAGGGCGCCTCTTTTCCGCCTGGGCGCCTCTTTTCCGCCTGGGTGCCCTGGCGCCATTCCGCCTGGGCGCCTCTTTTCCGCCTGGGCGCCCTGGCGCCTTTTCGCCTGGGTGCCTCTTTTGGCGCATGGGCGCCTACGCCAGGGCGCCTCTTTTCCGCCTGGGCGCCCTGGCGCCTTTCCGCCTGGGCGCCTCTTTTTCGCCTGGGCGCCTCTTTTCCGCCTGGGCGCCCTGGCGCCATTC